>NC_133326.1:443726471-444026471 GCF_042186555.1 Aquarana catesbeiana | reverse complement strand
TCTTTCTCCGGGCCCCCCGATGGCACGGGAGAGCCCGGAGAAGCACCGGATAGCGGCGGGAGGGGGGTGTCCCCTCCCATCGCCTATAAGAATGATCAAGCGGTGGAACTGCCACTATGATCATTTTTATCGTGCACAGAATTGCCGGCTGCAAAGAATGATATCTGAATGATGGCTGTAGCTGCAGGCATCATTCAGATATCCCCCCACAAAGTCAAGGATGTCATTTGACTACATGCGGTAGGGAAGTGGACCTGAAGTCAGACAGAACACCGTTGGACCACATGGCATGCACCAACATGTCAATGGTCCTATTCAGCACCCTAGGTACTCCAAGTTTCAGGATGTTTTAGCATACATATATAAACCCAGCTTCCCTGATTAACAGCATGACCCTGCCCACTGCTACCTACTATCAAGTTTGGCACATCACCCTAAGGGGAAGCCTAACTATTCAAGAGTCAGTTTTAGGAGATGGGATGCAGCTAGACTTTCCACCAGGCAAGATGGGTTGATTTTTATATACTAGTGCATTTATGGCTCTGAAAGGGGCAAAATACCTGATAATCGCATATATAGAGGTACCTGCTTTGTGGTGCCAGTAGTGATGTTTTTTTTTTTTTCAATTTAGGGGCTCATTAACTGTATGTCTGAACAGTCACACCATAAACATACACCACTTTTACATGGATTGTGTGTTAGACCTTAATAAAATCTTGTAGTAATCTTTTTACAGAGTCAAAATCTGGGCAGATAAAAATATTCTTTAGTATTCATAAAATGTTATCAGTCCATTGATTGGCAAGCTGTAGGCTCACTGTTTTTTGCATGCCTGGTAATATCAATACATATTACAGACTTCTCTCAGGCATTGGTATCTTGCCATGTCATATCAGAGTACATAGTTCCATGCTATGGCATTTTTATATATCTCTTGAAAGATGTAGGCGATATTAAAGGTGCGCATAGATTTTAGACAGTTGTCAGAGGTTCAGACATAATCTGATTACCATCATGGTAAAATATATTTAGTGTGCTGCAGGATTAAGCCTGAATTATGGTTTTACAAGTTTGTGTGAGTGGAAATAAGAGAGACAGTAATGGGTTGCGAAAGTGAGGACATAGAAGGAGTGAATATATAAAACGTAAGGATACCTTAACTATACATTATGTGTTATCAGCTTTATCATAGTTTTTTTTTTTTAAGTCCAGTACAATTCAGTACTTGAAATTTCATACTAAAAGGTAAACATACCTAAAGACATTCACTCTTTTTCGCACTACAGGTTTTCTAATTTGTTAATTAGAAGGTGTGTGATGAATGCACAGTGTCGCAGAATACCACTATATTTGAATGGACATTCCATGATAATTGATTCACCTGTTTTTGACACTGTAGATGAACTTTGACCCTGTAGCTGTTAGGAAGTCTGGGTAGCTATTTCTACATAACAATCATATACTAATTTAAAGGCCCAGAATAAAGTGCAATCACTTAAAGCATCCCATAAGTCCTTATTTATCTGACTTCAGTGAAGTAAAATTACATCACTGTTGGTCGAAATGTACACAGGTTACATTTAGAGAATGTGGGAACATTCTCTACAGGCAGAGTCGAACCACCCTATACACACACTACGCAAGCTGCGTAGGGCCCCGCTAATTATCCCCGGGAGTTGTGGCTGCTTCAGTTCCTCCTGCATCTTAGTGACATGATCAAAACTGTCGGCTGCTGTCCCCGCCCACCACCAGCAAGGCTTAGCTCTGCTCAGGTTGAGTTCTGCATCTTCTGTCTGCTTTGCTCCCCGCCCGTCAGCCCGCCCACCGTTTGCATTGCTTTAGAATACTCAGCTCTGTCTAGTTCGAGTCCCGGCATTTTCGGCATCTTCTGTCCCTGCCCACTGGCCCGCCCACCTTTTAGCAGACCTGTAGAATATAGTCTAGGGAAGTGCTACAGGTGGTGGGCTGGCCAGTGGGTGGGGATAGAAGCCAGCAGAAAATACAGAAAATGTCGGGACTGCATCCCTGACAGAGCTAAGAATACTAAAGCAATGCATGTGGTGGGCGGGGTGACAGACTGGGACAGAAGCAGACTGAAAATGCAGAGACTAAACCCAAGAACACGAATAAGTTTGCTAAATAGGAGAGTACTCAGTGAAAATATTTGTAAAGGGACTTTGTGCTATTAGGTGAATTATGTTGGAGGCACTGTGCTATATGTATTTCCTTTTAGCTGACTATTATGTCAGGTTCACACCAATGTGTTTGCTGTGACTTGCATTTGTGTGGGTACAGTAGCCCATTCATTTAAATAGGCTGCTGTACCTGCAGGAAACACAGGAAAAGATCCCTGCACCTCCATGAAAACACAGCAGCGGGGAAATCGCATGGTGCTTTTGCACCATGCGATTTCCCACATCTGAAAATTTGCTGCATCTTCAGGCGTGGGGGTGCCAATAAGAATAAATGGCAGCCTTGCGTGTTTGTAAAAAACAGGGAATTTTGCCTACAGGTGGTTGTTGGTGTGGAAATAGATGTCATTTACACACTGTCCTGCACATGCAACCACCCGCAACAGTTTGAACCTAGCCTTGGGTCGTTTACACTTGCGGTTGTAATGTAAAGAAGGGGCCCTCTGGGGACACTAATGTAAGGACGGGGCCCTTTGGGGACACTAATTTAAGGACGGGGCCCTCTGTCCCCTATTGAAAGAAATAAAAGTATATATTAAGCCAGAATTTTATGTTTTTAGTTTTGATTAAAGTAGGTGCTTATACATGCGTGGCCTCAGTGAGGTGTGGATACAAGCTAACTCCTGCTGTAAGAAGTCGTATAGGTGGATGTACCTTGTGTACTTACACATCCATACTGCAGAGGCTGCCTGTATGTGACTATGGAGGGTTTTAGGCAGTGCAGGAGGGTTAACAAACAATGACAAGCATTTGAGTGAAGCAAACGTGTACATCATTGTATAGAGATATTCAGATATGTGTAATAGTTTAGTAAAAGAACTGAAAGAAGATGACATGGTTTAATACTTAATTAAGCTGTATCACATTGCCTGTCATCAGAAGAAAATAATATACTAGAAAGTCAACTTTTCTATCTAGTTTATAAATCTGCTTTTCAAAATAATATAGTCATTATAAGTATTTTGCTTCACAGAGCATGAAGAATTTTAATGAAAGTGATCATGACAGCCAGCAAGAACTTACTCGATGTATCATACAGTATGACTGCATCACACAGGTTTGCATAAATTTCACAATACATTAGAACATTTTTTCTAATCCATACCTTTCAGGAAACATTAGATTACAATAATGTTTTTGTTTCATGCTTTTCACTTTCAGAGGGGTTTTATTACGTTAAGGTTTAACATACTCGTAAGCGTTAGATGGTTGTAAGACTATGGTTGTAAGAAATATCTATGTGACTAAATTGGACTGAGGGACATAATGTATTGGAACTCTGCAAGGTGTGCACACGACCCTGGCCACCCATTGATGTGCTAAGAATACATTTTCTAGGTTGTATATTATTGCCCAGTCACAATTTTTTCTCTGAGATTTGACCTGCACATAGGGTATGTGCAGGTCAAATCTCAGTATGACATTATGACATTAAGAACAATAATGGGTTGCAACGATAACAATAACAGTGGGTAACACTTCAACAGGGGCAGGTAACCAGTTTTATTAGTGGGGCGTATGACATCTAGGTTGTATTACTCCTCTCCTTTCATGATTTACAACCATTATGTGTCTTGGTTAGTATGTGGCGATTGGGAAAGAAGAATCTGCATTTAAGTTGTCTACTTGTACGTGTATATGTGTGTCCAGCACAACAATTGTATTTAGATCTGGTCTTGTATTAAGAATTAATGGGGGGTAGTGTTTGGCAGAGAGGGAACTAAAGGAGTGTCAGAAACCATGAAATCAGACCGAGACAGAAGTACAGTTAAATCACACTTGTTTATTAATAAAAGTTAAAAGAACAAACATAGTCAAAACATAGCCAAAGTTCAGTAACCGGAATGGATAGTCAGCCAAGTCAGGGATCAAAGTAGTGCAACAGCAAGCAGGATCAGGAGCCAGAAGGATTGTCAGCAAAGCCAGTCTTTAAACAGGAACGCAGGAGATGTTTCTTGTGATGTTGACCAAGGCAAAGGCAGAGCTCCTCTGGACTGGACAGCTTAAGTAGGCAGGACTGACAAGCAGGATATCAACAACAGCTGAGTAACTGTGGAGAGAGATGGGAGCTGGCAATTAGCCGACAGCTGAGCGGCCAGCTCAGAGAAGGAACGGTTAAGCCCAGCCCTGACAAGGAGAGTGGGTATGGAAGAAGGTTTGGGAGGTTGAAAAGGAGGTAAGAGTTGTGTTGCGGTGGTTATATGTATTATTGGGTTTAAGTCTGCGTACTTGTATATGTATGTATGTGTTTGTTTTGGGAGGGACAAGTAGGTTTTTAAGATGAGGTATTTGTATTTTGTAAGCATGACAGGTTGCGATTACGGGTATAATGTTAACGTCAGATAGTGTATAATTTTGTCCTAGACTCCTTTTGTATGTAGAAGGTGTTTTTTTAGGGAGGAGGAAGATTCATTGTTTGCAGATAGTCTTTGGAGGATCGAAAATGGGTCCAGCAAGCCCGTACAGAGAGAAAAGCATTCAGAAAAGAAAAAGGTGCACAAAACAGAAAAATTACCCATATAAATCCCAAAGGGGAGTATATTTATTTAAAAAACAAAGTTATATCCATCCTATTATTCATTCCCGCCAGAATTCTGGTATTAAGGGTGCAAACTTCTCTCTGGAGTAGGGTGCGACTTATGTCACCCCCTCATGGAGGTCTCTTGATTTGTGCTAAACCAAAAAAAGAAAAATGGTCAAGGTTCCCTGCATGTACTGTTCTAAAATGCTTAGACACTTTAGATATATTCTTAGCATTGGAATTCAGTGTGTCATTATAATGCTCCGATATCCTGACCCTCAGTGGACGGATTGTGCATTCTATATACTGCATCTGACAGGCCTTGCATTCAATGACATAAATTACATGCTTAGAATTACAATTCATGTAATTCTTAAGGGAATATATCTCTCCTGTAGAGAAAGAAGTCACTGTTTTGCTCTTATTATGTCTACAACACTGTCTACATGTGCCGTAGCCACATGGATATGATCCTGTGACACTGAGCCATGGATGAGAGGCTTGTGAAGTATGGGAACTGAAAAGGCTGGGAGAAAGGACAGATCCCAAAGTGGGAGATCTCCTACTGGAGAAACTGCATCCCTGTTGAAGAACATCATATAATGCTTTGTCAGTATACAGGATGGGAAGACACTGTTTAACAATTTTTACAATATGCTGATACTGCATGGAAGAAGCAGTGACAAAACAAGGGCGGATCCAGAGTCTAGTCTCCGGAGGGGTACTGCCAGAAAATAAGGTGTTGCTTACAGAACTGTATTTAACATATCATACAGTCCTAACCTTGTTTAAAACAGTGACACATTTATCATTCCTGTGTCAAATGGTCCCAAAAAGTGTCCAAAATGTCCGATCTGTCCGCTGCAATGTTGCAGTCCCGCTAAAAATCGCTGATCACCGCCGTTACTAGTAAAAAATAAAAAATAAATAACAAAATGTTGTAGATGCTATAACTTTTGTGAAAACCAATCAATATACGTTTATTGCAAATTTTTTTTTACCAAAAATATGTAGAAGAATACATATCAGCCTAAACTGAATTTATTTTTTTTTTTTTTTAATTTGGGATAGATCCCAGATCCCGGCCCCTGTGTGAAATGGTAATGGCCCCTACCATTTCACAAAAAACGTGTCAAAAATGTTAAAAAAGACAAGGGACGGTTTTTCATAATTCCTTTATTAATGTCTTCTTCTTTCCCCGCTTCTTCTTCCATCCTCTTCTGGTCTTCATTCGGTTTTCTTCCTCCATCTTGTTCTTCTCCCGCTTCTTCCTCTTCTTCCTCCAAACCTCTGCTTCTTCCTTCAGTCTTCTCATCCGCATCTTCCTCCGGCGTCTTCTTCCCCGCTTCATTCTCTGGACGATCCGCATCCATGGGAGGTTCCCGCTGTGTGACGCTTCTCTTCTTCTGACAGTTCTATTATAACTGAGGGTGGGGCCACCCAGTGACCCCGCCCCCTCTCACACACAGGGACTTCACAGGGACTTCCCTATGGTTTTCCCCGTAGTGTCAGAAGGAGGCGGGGATGCGTATTGTCCAGAGAACGAAGCGGAGAAGAAGACGCCGGGGGAAGACGCGGACGATAAGACTGAAGGAAGAAGCGGAGGATTGGAGGAAGAAGAGGAAGAAGCGGGGGAAGAACAAGATGGAGGAAGAAAACCGAATGAAGACCAGAAGAAGATGGAAGAAAAAGCAGGGAAAGAAGAAGACATTAATAAAGGAATTGTCAAAAACCGTCTCTTGTCTTTTTTAACATTTTTGACACTTTTTTTGTGAAATGGTAGGGGTACATTTGTATCTGGGGGTCCCCTTGTTAAAGGGGGCTTCCAGATTCTGATAAGCCCCCCGCCAGCAGACCCCCACAACCACCGGGCAAGGGTTGTGGGGATGAGGCCCTTGTCCCCATCAACATGGCATGTGGCCTGGTACAGTTCAGGGGGGGCACTCTCTTGTCCCCCCTCTTTTCCTGCGGCCTGCCAGGTTGCATGCTCATATAAGGGTCTGGTATGGATTTTTAGGGGGACCCCATGCCATTTTTTTTTTAATTTGGTGCAGGGTTCCTCTTGAAATCCATACCAGACCCTCAGGTCTGGTATGGATTTTGATGGGGACCCCCACGCCATATTTTTTTTTTAATTTTGGCACAGGGTTTCCCTTAATATCCATACCAGACCTGAAGGGCCTGGTATGGAATTTAGGGGGACCCTCACGCATTTTTTTTTTAAATTTTGGTTCGGGGTTCCCCTTAATATTCATACCAGACCCAAAGGCCCTGGTAATGCACTGTGGGGGAATCCCAGGCCGCTTTTTTCAATGACTTTTATGAGTATTGCAGAGATCCAACAATTCATTATAGCTGTCGGTGCTACCGCTAGTACTTTTAAATGACTTTCTTTTCCTTTAGAAATGTCATTTTGCTCTCGGACTGTTGTAAACACGGGAAACATGCGCCACTTTACAGGCATACTATAGACACCCCCCAGGTACAAAATTTGAAGGAATATTTCACTTTTATTGTTTCTCTTTAACCATTATTATTTTTTTGCATTGATACATGTCCCCTGGGGCAGGACTCAGGTCCCCAAACACTTTTTATGACAATAGCTTGCATATTAACCTTTAAAATTAGCACTTTTGATTTCTCCCATAGACTTTTAAAGGGTGTTCCGCGGCTTTCGATTTTGCCGCGAACACCCCAAATTGTTCGCTATTCGGCAAACGGGCGAGTTCGAGTCAAACTCATGCTCGACCCGAACAGACAGCCCATCCCTATACTTTAACTTGTGAGGTCATGCAACACTGTACGCAAATTAAATTTATATAATTTTCTTAAAAAAATAGAGCTTTCCTTTGATAGTATTTGATCACCACGTGATTTTTTAATTTTTTTCTATATAAATGAAAAATATTAAAAATTTGGAAAAAAAGACAGGTTTTTCTTGGTTGCTGTTAGAGCCCTTGCACACTGGGGCGGGGGGTGGCGTCGGCGGTAAAACGCCGCTATTATTAGCGGCGTTTTACCGTCGGTATGCGGCCGCTAGCGAGGCGGTTTTACCCCCCGCTAGCGGCCGAGAAAGGGTTAAATATCACCGCAAAGCGCCTCTGCAGAGGCGCTTTGCCGGCGGTATAGCCGCGCCGTAAAGGAGCGGTAAAGGAGCGGTATACACACCGCTCCTTCACCGCTCCGAAGATGCTGCTAGCAGGACTTTTTTTACCGTCCTGCCAGCGCATCGCTCCAGTGTGCAAGCCCTCGGGGCTTGCACACTGGAATGAAAGTAGTGGCACTTTCGGGGTGGTTTGCAGGCGCTATTATTAGCGCAATAGCGCCTGCAAACCGCCCCAGTGTGCAAGGGCTCTTATAGCATTTTGCAAAGAGATAATCTTTCTTCATAAATTTTGGCCAAAATGTAGGCTGCTACATTTCTTTGGTAAAAATAACCAAAATCGGTGTATATCATTTAGTCTGTGTGAAAGTTATAGAGTCTATAAACTATGGTATATACAGTTGTGCTCATAAGTTTACATACCCTGGCAGAATTTTTGATTTCTTGGCCATTTTTCAGAGAATATGAATGATAACATAAAAATATTTCTTTCACTCATGGTTAGCGTTTGGGTGAAGCCATTTATTATCAATCAACTGTGTTTACTCTTTTTCTATTTTGTGTGTGTATAAAAGGTCAATGCGTTTCTGGACTCCTGATAGACCCTTGCATCATTCATCCAGTGCTGCACTGATGTTTCTGGATCTGAGTCATGGGGAAAGCAAAAGAATTGTCAAACGATCTGCGGGAAAAGGTAGTTGAAGGAAAGTGATATAAAAAGATATCCAAGGAATGCCGTTCAGCAGTGTTCAAACTCTAATCAAGAAGTGGAAAATGAGGGTTGAAACCAACCCACAGTCAGGTAGACCAACTAAAATTTCAGCCACAACTGCCAGGAAAATTGTTTGGGATGCAAAGAAAAACCCTCAAATAACTTCACGTGAAATGCAGGACTCTCTGGAAACATGTGGTGTGGCTGTTTCAAGATGCACAATAAGGAGGCACTTGAAGAAAGATGGGCTGCAATGTCGAGTCGCCAGAAGAAAGCCATTACTACGCAAATGTCACAACGTATCCCACTTACAATACGCCAAACAGCACAGAGACAAGCCTCAAACTTCTGCCACAAAGTCATTTGGAGTGATGAGACCAAAAGTTTGCTTTTTGACTACAACCATAAACTCTACATTTGGAGAGGAGTCAACAAGGCCTATGATGAAAGGTACAGAGGTGGATCGCTGATGTTTTGGGGATGTGTGAGCTACAAAGGCAGAGGAAATTTGGTCAAAATTGTTGGCAAGATGAATGCAGTATGTTATCAAAAAATACTGGAAGAACATTTGCATTCATCAGCCAGGAAGCTGCACATGGGATTTACTTGGACATTCCAACATGACAATGCTCCAAAACATAAGGCCAGGTCGACCTGTCATTGGCTACAACAGAATAAAGTGAAGGTTTTGGGGTGGCCATCTCAGTCTCCTGACCTCAATATCATTGAGCCTCTCTGGGGAGATCTCAAATGTGCAGTTCATGCAAGACAGCCCAAGAATTTACAGGAACTGGAGGCTTTTTGCCAAGAGGAATGGGCAGCTTAACCATCTGAGAAGATAAAGAGCCTCATCCACAAATACCACAAAAGACTTCAAGCTGTCATTGATGGTAAAGGGGGCAATACACAGTATTAGGAAGTGGGGTATGTAAACTTTTGATCAGGGTCATTTGGGTAGTTTCTGTTGCCATTATGATTTAAAAAGAGTAAACACAGTTGCTTGATAATAAATGGCTTAAAGTGGAGGGCCACCCTGAAAAAAAAATGCACCAAAAATCTTTAAAAAAAATTGAAAAAAAAATTGAAAAAAAAAATTTTTTAAACTTACCTGAACCCTTGTTGCTAGGCAGTCTTCCTAATCTGCCTCTTCCTATTCCGCGGCGTGTCCTGTTCCTCGGTGAGTGGCCCTGTTGCCTTCTGGGAACTGTGTGTGTTCCCAGAAAACCACGGGGCCATTCACAGAGCGCCGAGCCACTCACGAGTGCGCAGTAGGAAACTGGCAGTGATGCCGCAAGGGTCCACTGCCTGTTTCCCTTAGTTAGGATGGCGGTGCCGGGACCCGAGAGCCGAGGACAGGTAAGTGTACTTATTTAAAGTCAGCAGCTACAGTGTTTGTAGCTGCTGACTTTTAAAAAAAAAATTCGCTGGCGGAATCCCACTTTAAGCCAAACACTAACTATGAGTGAAAGAAGTTTTTGTGTCATCATTCATATTCTCTGAAAAATGGCCAAGAAATCATAAATTCTGCAAGGGTATGTAAACTTATGAGCACAACTGTATATTTGACAATTGATCAGTCCTGATGTACTAACTGCTTAGCTCACTTCTTGAGATCATAAAATGCCAGGACAGTACAAATACCCCCTAAATTACCCATTTGTTTGAAAGTAGACAGTCCAAGGTATTAAGTAAGTGGCATTGCAAGTTTTTTAAAGGTGTAATTTTTTGTCACAATTCTTTGAAAAATAAAGAAATTAACCAAATAATGTTTTTTTTTTTTTCAGTTTGTTTTCACATACTTTCACCAGTGCAGTACAGCATCATCATATGACTGGTGTGGCAGTGATCAGGGATGCTAACTGGTGAAAGTATCTCAATAAAAATAAAAAAATAAAATCTTTTTTTACTATTTTTATTCTACATACTTTCATCAGAGTGACATTGTGGTACTCTGTGGGGGGGGGGAGTGGGGGACAGGGGACCCCAGAAGAAGAGGTTCAGGTCACTCTGTGCATGTCTATTGCACAGAGCAGATAAGTATATCATGTTTGACACGAGGGAGTTTTGTATTAAATAAAAAGGACCATAGGAAGATTGGGGTTGTTGAAGACACTTGCAGATTATGTTTGCTCCTTATATAAATAGAAAAGTGTACTGGGTATTTTACTGTGGTGTACAGAAATGTTCCTGCCCCTGTAATTGTGCCTACTGCAAGAGGCTCTGCGCTCATAGCGCCTTCCTTCTGTATGGTCTTGTGGCCTGCTACTGGCATCTCTCTCTTTCGGGAGAAAAAAAGTGCACAAACTGAACTTGTATACCATTTGGTTGCAGAAGAAAAAAATTGTAAAATAACAATACTTTCAAAATATTGCCCTTGAATGCTCAAAGAGTATGTGCTATTATGGTAGAATCAGTATACATAAGGAGTCTTCGTGTCTTAGTGTTTACATATGATGTTTCTCCCTCACTTCAAATTTGTAGCATGCACTCATAGGTGAAAGGCTAATTGTTATTTCCATTCCCCCATGTTTCTCCATATCATCATTACCATCATCATCATTTGCCCTTCCCTGAAATCTGCTAATTGCTTGTGATTGCAGCAAATTACACAGTAGTTTAGCAAAAAATGAGCTGGTCAGCTAATTGCTTCTGACTGAGATGACCTACAAATTATATTGCTGTGTAGTGCCTGATACCCATCTGAGATTAGAAGATAACAGCCTAGCCCTTAAATCCGAGTCTTTCCCTTTTGCTGTAAAAGCAAAATCCATTTTAATGAAGTCAAGTCCCATTGTTTTTCTTACTGTAGTTTAAGCACACGCCAGCTATCATCCTTTTACTGCACGTACAATCTGGATTTGTAGAATTTTTTTCCTAAATGTGTCTTTAAAGTGGAGAAAACAAATCCTTGCTTTAGTTAAGCTACAATCAGAGTTCAATTACATGTACAGAATATACATTTACCTATGCCATTGCCAAAGCATGCAAAGATGTTTGCAATGTACAGTAACCCGAGCTTAACTTTTTTGTTTGTGACAGCAAAAAAAGAAAACAAAGGTAACAGCAAATTGGTTATTAATATTATTATCAATCATTTCCTTGTTTGTAGATAACACATTTAGGGCCAGAGTTACTAAAGATAACAGAGACAGTAAGAAATCACTATAAAGATTTTAAGCATTTTTTTGTTACCGATGGCTGCAAACACAACTCATCTGGTAAGGCATTTATTTATTTATTTTATTGTTTTGTAACAATCTCTTTTTAATGGTTTTATATAATGAAAATAATGTAACTGTTAGATGGGTAACATATATATGAACATAAGAAAAAGAAAAAAAAAACAATGATTAAACAGTGGCATAGTATGTATGTGTTTTCAAAGTAAAAAAATATAAAGAGAAAGATTACATAGATATTGATAAAGTACATATTTTTGAAATGTATTATGAGATCTCAGGAAATATCAAAATCAGTTTGAGAGATTGCCAATATGCATGTAATGTAATGTAATGTAGTGAATTAAAAATACCAATATACTGAAAAACTGAAGATTTACTTATCTTCAAATATTGGTTTTAAAATCCCAAATGTATTAATGGAAAAAAAAGGACTTTATTTATTATGAAATAGGATTCTGGGCTGAAATAATTATAGAATATTGATACATAAAAAGTAAAGCTTACACTATAAAATTAGTATGTGCCCCTTTAGAATGTGCATTGAATACCAAATTGAGGCTATTTTGTGGCTTATATGCAAATACTGTATGTATCATTAAGAAATATAATTGTTTAGTGTGTGCATAAAAACATACACAAAAAAAATGTGACAAAGGAGCAGCTCCGAAAAAAAACTGTACACCATGCTGTCGGTACAGATAATCTAGTAAATGTACAGATATGTATTACTGCAACATGCAATAGCAAATAGTAGTAGTATGTAGACATGTGCGGTTCATTTCGTTCCAAATTAAAATTCAGACAAATTTTTGTTATTTGGAAATTCGGATGTATCCAAATTTCAGAATTAGAATAGTACCGAATTTAAACTTATCTGAAATAGCGAAATTTGAATTTGAACGAAATTCGAATTCAAATAATTTTTGAATAGTTTTCGAATGCGAATAGTTTTCCAGTTTCCAAAGAGAATAAAATAGAATAGAAAATAAAGGAATAGAATAGAAAAAACATTTTTTTTTTTTATACAGTATCAGTCATGGTTAAACTACCAGTCACTACCAGTCACTCAAAAATATTCGTTGGCAGCAAAAGGCCCCCACTCCTCCTTCTCCCCTTCAAATTTTGATTCATTCATGCCCCCCTACTCTAAAACCCTCTCCATCTGCATCTGCTGCACCTTCTGCAGCCTTAAGTTATAGTAAAGGAAGTCTGACAAAGGATTTAAGAGGCTTAATTTACAGAACATCAAGTACAGAAAAGGAATAGCCATGGGTCCACATTTAAAAAGTATAGACTTTAACCTTACTGTAAGTCTCCTAACCCCACCATGCCATCTCTAACAAAATTCTTGATGAAGAAGATATCTCTTCCATAGCTGCTGGAGCTTAAGAAAAAATGTCCCCTAATGACTCCTATGCTCAGCATCTCAATGCAAGCTTGTAAAAAGTGCTGGCTTTACAGTTGCTCCCATTACAACTAGTGGAGCCAGCACCGATTGGTGAGTTCATGGCCTTTGGTGCCTCACAGCGGCAGGTAACCTGCTACAATTTGTTTTCACAGAAATTCATCCCTGCTCTTTATCAACATGTGGAAGGTAATGTATCCATACCATATCAGCAGCAGGGTACACATGACCACAGATATGTGGTCAATTAAACATGGGCAGGTGCATGGGTACATTTTCTGGCAGCTGGAAAGGATGCAGGATAGGGCACACTGCTGAAGGTGGTATCACCAAATGTCCTGCACCTTGGTGATGTTCACAGCTCAGTCACCTCTACACCCCCCCCCACATGCCTTGCTGTCCTAAACCTAGAGGTGCAGCAGGTGCCATGACTTCCAAGATGTCCTGCAGCAGGCCAAAAGTGTGTGTGGCCACTTCATGTGGTCATTACTAGCAAGTGTTTGCCCCACAAAAAATCAGCATTTAAGCTGGCCATAAATGGATCAAAATTCATCCGGTCTTTCCCACTCAAGAGAAGTGCAGCAGTGCTGATCAGTGTATTCTAACAATAAAGGAGTCCCTGCTATCAGAATACAATAAAACACTGGGGAGTATTCCTCGCTCCACCTCGCTTGTGTGGCTAGAGAAATCCGTAAAAAAATTTTTTGAGAAGAAGAGCTGCTGTGGTAAAGCCTCACATTTCCAGATAATGTCAAGATTCCCTTTTATGTCCAATGTGTCTCCGATCTTTACATAGCTGCAACAAGGAGCAGCGGTGGTGGTAGATGCCTCAGCGATGCTTTTTAAAAAAAAAATGTAACCACAGCAAAAAGGTTTGGTTATGTACAGCAGTCACAGACAACACCTAAACATATACACAGCTGATTGCAGTCTAATTGGTGTCCAAGGCTGATGTGCACATGGATTACTGGGTGTTCAGGCTGAAGCTTGAAAGCTAAGATTGTACCTTACACCAATAACACCTGTACCTTACACAAATCCAACTCCTGATATCGCTGCTAGCCTGCCACCATCACCCGCTAAATCTATTTCTCCTGGCCTGCCACTGCCACCATTACCGGCTACTACCACCTCTTCTGGTTTGCCACCATTACCAGCTCCTACAATCTCTCCTAGCCTGTCTCCATTACCAGCTCCTGCCACCTGTCCTTGCCCGCTGCTGCTACCATTACTAGCTCCTTCCCCCTTTGCTGGTCTGCCACAATTACCAACTTCTGTCACCTCTGCCTGCCTGATACCAATAAAGCTCCTGCATCATGTGAGGTCCTGCCTCTATTAACACCTCTTCTTCCACCTCTCCTGGCCTGCTGCTGTCACCCTTACCAGCTCCTGCCACCTCTGCTGGCCTTCTACCACTACCAGCTCCTGCCACCTCTGCTGGCCTGCTATCATTACCAGTTACTGCCACCTTTGCTGGCCTGTTACCATTACCGGCTCCTGCCCCCTTTTCTGGCTTCTCACCATTACTAGCTATTGGGCTGCCACCATTACCAGTTCCTGCCACCTCTACTTGCCTGCCACCTTTTCTAGCCTGCCACAGTTAACTGGATACTAATATTTATAGGTAAAGTTGATCCAGGGAATATCCGATTGCCACTTGGGGGATCAGGAAGGATTGTTTTCCCCTGCTGGAGCAAATTGGATTATGCTTTGCTGGGTTTTTTGCATTCCTACAGATCAACTGTAGGTATAGAATTGTGTATATACAATTGTAAAAAATATTTTTTTCCTTTTTTTTTCCTTTTATTGGTTGAACCAGATTGACACGTGTCTTTCTTCATCTAGAATAACTATGTAACTATGTAATTACCAGCTTCTGTCACCTCTGCTGGCCTGTAACCATCACCAGCACATGCCACCTTTCCATTCCACCCACCATTACTTGCTCCTGCCACCTCTGCTAGTCTGCCACCAATACGAGCTCCTGTTACCTCTACTGCACTGCTATCATTGCCAACATTTGCCCCTCTGCTGACCTGCCTTTATTATTAGCTCCTACCCAGTGGTGGCTGGTGCTCAAAATTTTTTGGGGGGGGCGCAAACAAACTGAAAAGTTCTGAAAAAACCCCATCAATTGCAGCCACTGTGCCCATCAAATGCAGCCACTGTGCCCATCAATTGCCGCCACTGTGCCCATCAATTGCCGCCACTGTGCCATCAAACGCAGCCACTGTGCCCATCAAACGCAGCCACTGTCCATTAAACGCAGCCACTGTGCCATATTAAATGCTCCCAATGTGCCATCAAATGCTGCCACTGTGCCCCATCAAATACAGCTACTGTGCCCATCTTATGCAGCCTCATTGTGCCCCATCAAATGCAGCCTCACTGTGTCCCATCAAATGCAGCCTCACTGTGTCCCATCAAATGCAGCCTCACTGTCCCATCAAATGCAGCCTCACTGTCCCATCAAATGCAGCCTCACTGTGTGCCAACAAATGCAGCCTAACTGTGTCCCAACAAATGCAGCCTCACTGGGTCCCATCAAATGCAGCCTCACTGTGTCCCATCAAATGAAGCCTCACTGTGTCCCATCAAATGCAGCCTCACTGTGTCCCATCAAATGCAGCCTCACTGTCCCATCAAATGCAGCCTGTGTCCCATCAAATGCAGCCTGCATCCCATCAAATGCAGCCTGAGTCCCATCAACTGCAGCCTCACTGTCCCATCAAATGCAGCCTCACTGCCCAATCAAATGCAGCCTCACTGTCCTATCAAATGCAGCCTGTGTCCCATCAAATGCAGTCTGTGTCCCATCAAATGCAGCCTTACTGTCCCATCAAATGCAGCCTCACTGTCCCATCAAATGCAGCCTCACTGTTCCATCAAATGGTCCCATCAAATGCAGCCCGTGTCCCATCAAATGCAGCCTCACTGTCCCATCAAATGCAGCCTCACTGTCCCATCAAATGCAGCCTGTGTCCCATCAAATGCAGCCTCACTGTCCCATCAAATGCAGCCTCACTGTCCCATCAAATGCAGCCTGTGTCCCATCAAATGCAGCCTCACTGTCCCATCAAACCCCCCTCCCCCCTCCATTCTCTGCGGGAGGTCCGGACCGGCACTTACCTTGCTGTGGTGTCCTCACCTCCTGCTGTGTCTTCTTCAGTGGGCAGCAGTGGTGGAGGAGTCTGCTCCACATACTTCCTCCGCTCGGGCGCAATGGGAGAGAGAAAACCAGAAGTAACATCTAACTCGGATGTCAATCAAACCACCCGGCCATATTAATACATACTACGGGTGTCGGGCAGAAGCTGTTCGGTGCGATGGATTGCGCCGCAAGGCGGGACAAAAGCCTGCAAATGAAGCGCCTCGTCTGTAATCTGTTGATTTCATAGACATGGTGCTTCCCATAGTGCATTGTGTTTGGCGCCTAAACACAGTGCACTTAAGGACCTTTTTTTCTATTTTTTTTTTTTAAAGGGCCATTATTTTGTGACTGCCCGGGAGGGGGGGTGGCGCCCGTGTGCCCCCTATGGATGGGCCGCCACTGCTCCTACCATTTCTCCTGGTCCACCACTATTACCAGCTCTTGCCACCTTTGCTGGCCTGTCACCATTACCAGCTCCTGCAACCTCTGCTGGCCTACCAACATTAACAGTTGCTGCAGCCTTTCCTGTCCTACTCCAGCGCTACAGCACTGTAAATAAATCACTCAGCTGCAAAATTTGGGCCTCAGCTGCATAATGTCTAATGTTTAGGGAAAATCATGCTCTGTTTCTGCCAGTGTGTGGCCTATTCCAGTGCTGTGGTACTTAAAATGTTTGTGGCTATTGTTGAAGTAATACACTCCAATGTTTGCCTGAGGATAAAAACCACCTCATCTTTACTTCTTACATTGCGGTCTAAACAAGCTGCTTACATTTTCCAAAGAAAATGTACAATATTTCTGGCTTTTACATAGTTTCATAGTTACATAGTTGGTGAGGTTGAAAAAAGTCCATCAAGTCCAACCTATGTGTGTGATTATATGTCAGTGTCCCCCCCCCCCCCCCCCCCCGCTGAGACCACCACCTGTGGAATAACAAAATTTTGTTTTTGTTTTATGAAAAAAATTGCCTCATCTCTGCCTCTGTGCAGAGCAACTGTACACTACTTGTGGTTATTGCATCTGAAATAATGCACTATCATTTTTATTTCAGGATAAAAACTGCCTTATCTATCCCTCTTACATTGTGGCCTAAGCAAGCTGCTATGTTTTTCCACTGGCCTGTTTAGGTTTATGCTGCTCTATTTATGCCAAGCAATAATCGAAAAGTAAAAAAACCTATAACACATGCAAAATATGTGATGCCAGATGTTGTCTGTGAGATTTGCACTGTTCCCTATTACCACATACAGCTTAGAAGGCATCTCCCAAGCATGTACAGTAAATTGAAAGGATTTGTCCTTTTCCCATGTTTCCTTTGAAGTTGCATTAAAAGAAGGACCTTCCCTTCACTGTAAGGTATTTTTTTAACTTTTTTTTTTGCATTGGTGTGTGTCCACCATGGCAGTACCCAGCTCCCCATGCCATTCGTTTGACAGTTCTTTACCTATTATCTTTAAAAATTGCCAGAATTTATTTTCAAGAGGAATGCACCCACGGTGGTTCAACAAATACCCTGCAAATTGAACCTAGACACATTCACTTGTTCCTACTTGCCACCCCAAGGAACTGGCATACTTGTGATTACCAAGCAGTAATTTGCAACCAAAGCATGTCTATGGCAGATTTTGTGGAAAAATAGAAAAAAAATATACAGTAGAGTCACTGAACACCTTTGCAGAATAGCCAGTGAAACTCCCAGCAAATGCTCTGAAAATCCTAAGTTTGGTTTGCCTCAGGCTACAGTGCATACATATGAAATGAATTTATATCTTTGTACTCTTTAAGCTATGTTTCTCAACAGCTGCTATTAGCTAGTTTTGATAGGATAAATGTCCCTTGATGCAGGTCAACATACAGAAACAATGCAGCACAGTAATAAGTAACAAATATCCATTTTCTACATTCAACAACAAGAAAACTGCTTCAAGCCAAATTCTCCTTAGACCTTCTAAAGCGAAAAAAATAATATGTTAGGGTCCATGCACACTAGGTGGCTGACAAAATGCCAGAACTGCTGAAAGAAAAAGCAACATAAAAATGCTCATAGTGGCTCCTAATGCACAAGAGTGAGAGTTAATGGGCATTTACTTTTATAAGAATTTTTTTTCCAAATCATTCCCTTCTGCTCATTTTTCACTATAATCAATGTAAATTTGTAAATGACAAAAAATCTTAAATTCTGCATTTTTGCATGTTTATGAGCCTCTATGCGCATCAAGTTTTCTGCCCTCTCAAAAATGTTTTTCCACAAATATGCCTGTAAACTCTCTAATGTGCATGGACACATATACTAACATAGAGCTGCTTTCATAGGCCAAAGTAAAAAATGTCACAAGTCTGTATAAGCAGCATTTTTTATGCCCAGTGAGCATGGACCCATAGATTGTTTTACTATATAACAGTCTAAAATGGAACATATTAGGAAGTAAAATATCTGTGTAAGAAACTAATTTCAGATTGTTTTCAGATAGAAGCTAGCATCCTCTGACCCCAAAGCCACTTACTAGCTTTGCAGCAATTATAAATTTTTACTACAAGTTTACGTTGTATCAGGTGATTAAGGCCAGTCATACATGGTTCCTGCTGAACCCGCCGAGATTTGAACGTTAATGAGCAGGCTGAATGTACCAAGCTGCTCGTTTGATCAACTTCGTACAACCAGCCTGCCAGATTCTCTTGCGATTAACGCTAGCGGCTGCTTTAGCTGCTAGCGATAACCACTGTCTTCTCCCTGCGGGGATGACTTCCCCACCCGCTCCTGCCTCCCCGCTGGGAGAAGGCAATTGCTGATTACCCTGTTAGCACTGCCTGTGCACCGTGTATGGCCTGCCTAGGTGGGAGTTCCATTTGCCAGTTCATTAGATAAAGAATTGACAACAGGTGCAGTTGCATATAATGCATCTGATTCAGATGTTTGCCTATAAAGGGTAAAAGCCCAGTGCCCTATTATCATCACCCTACACTCCCCCTTTATGTACCTCCCCACTGTTGAAGGGAAGCTGTTACGTTATAAATTTTGTGTTATACTAGTCTTTAGGTAGGGAACATTTTTTTTTATTTTTACTAAACTCATTTAAAACATGTTAATTGATTAACTATTCACTAATCTCTACAGTTACACAATTATACAACTACAGGTTGATATAAAAAACACAACCATAATTATTGGAGACAGGTATTTATGAAAAAATATGTTTATTTATTGGAACCAGTGTACATACCCGACTCTGTATTGAGATCAACTTTCTGTAATCTTCCATAAAGGAAGGGGCACCACTAGGGGCCAAATAAAGCACTATCACATGCACATGTGGTAAAAAGGAGCATGCAGCAGAGAAAGCAGATAGATTAAGTCATCATTATTCTACTGCTACTTTATTGTCAGATCATAGGCTGGGGATGGAGAGGTGACCACTGACTGAGTGAGATAGTGAATGGGAGGGGATTAGTCAATTCAGAGAAGTAAGGACATTGTCCACACAAACTGTAGGTTCGCTAATTATGGTCACCGCTGCTTTGGACTAAAGAATCTATATTTTTAAAAAAAGATTTTGCAAACAACCACAGCCTGTTCTAACTTTTAATAACTTTTTTGACTGGAGATCTACTTTACATTTACAAAGTGGAGGAAACTTTCAGAATTTCCACAGTTTTATTTGTTTTGTTGGAAGCTGGCCAGTGCATTTTCACTTAATTAAACATAGTTCTAAATAATATATAATGACTTTCTAAACATTCTAATTGTCATAAAAATGTCAGCGTACCTTTGGTCAGAGTTCAGGCTGTTACAGGCTAGCGAGATTATTTGGGCCACTCAATAACCTTGCACAGGTACAGTGTGTGTTACAGGAGATGTTATATTACTTAAAGGAAATTAATTTGACTTTATGACTTTGGATTCAGCTCATCCTGCTGACCCAGCAATGAGATACGTCCTATGCATTTCTACTCCTTCTCTAGTCTTTTGGCTTTTTCTTCATGCCCCTTGGGAGCCATCACCTTTTCCAGTCCTACTGCTATTTCACCCGCCAAAGGCGTCATTCCAGTTCTTTATAAGTCTGAGGATTTGTCCACACAGAGACATGACTCAGAGTTACATGAGCATTCAGGAGCTAGGAGGTTTCAACCAGACAGACCTTGAAAAACTGACAGGATAAAGAAAAACTGCTATACTATTACAAAGAATAGGCCTTAAAGCGGAGTTCCACCCATTTAAAAGTCAGCAGCTACAAAAAGTGTAGCTGCTAAATTTTAATAAACAGACACTCACCCGTCCCACAGTCCAGAAATGCAGGCTCACAAAGCCCCGCTCCTCTCCGAGGCGCAGACATTCTAACTGTGGGCACCCGGCTGTGGCTTCACAGCTGGGTGCGAGCTGCGCTGCGAGCTGTGAATGGTCGGGCAATCTTCTGGGACCTATGACGTTACCCAGAAGATTGCAGGGAGGGAGAAGGGAGAGGTGAACTTCCACGGAGCCCAGGGAGGAAGTGGGAGCTGGGTGCCCATAAAAACTGGGTATCCACTCCTCCCACCCAAAAAAAATGACATGCCAAATGTGGCATGTCAGGGGGTCACCATCACTTAAAATGGAAGTTCCATTTTTGGGTGGAACTCCGCTTTAAAATGCAGTAAACATAAAGCGGGCCTATGAAAACTGCTGTACCATAACAAAAAATTTGTACTACATGGTTGATAAAAATTACATGAGTCCTATAGTCAAAAAAAAACATTTCTATATAAATAGATATGAAAGATATTTAACCTCAAGGTTTAAAAAGCTGAAAATCGGCTGAGAAGATTGTTGTTTTATATATATATATATATATATATATATATATATATATATATATATATGTACAGTATATATATATATTGGGTAAGGCTGGAAAGTTTGTGGATGGCGTGTATATGTCACTGAGGTTTCTCACATACACATGCTTAGGGACTCCAGGGTTTATGATTGATGTGGAGAAAACACATTTTTTGGGGGTTTTTTTAGACATTTAATCTCTGTTTTGGAACCTGGAACTCAAAGACTTTGTAGAGCTTTGAGTTGGCTCCATTCCTTTGTCCATATCTTACCTGGTAGCCATACCTCATTTTTAGCTGTTCGAAGGCCTTTATATATGGCAGATGATTTCTTTGTTTTAAGCTATCGACTTGCTGTACAAAGTCCCCCAGTATTAAAAGTGTTTTTGTTTGCTAACTTGCTTAAGAATAAGCATGCCTCATGAATAATTTATTGTCAAATGCCAAATGAGCATGTCTCCCCAAAATCCAATGATTTTAAATACTTTTTATTAAAATTGAATCGATGCTTCGATAATACCTCTTCTTATACTCCTTCTATTGCCCCTATACCCACCTCTCCAAATACCCCTTCTACTACCTCTATACTCACCTCTCCTTATACATCTTCTACTGCCCCTGTACCCACCTCTCCACATAACTCTTCTACTACTCCTATACCCACCTCTCCTCATACCATTTCTACTTCCCCTATACCCACCTCTCCACTCCGTACACCCCTTCTACTGCCCTTATACCCACTTCTCCTCTCCACATACTCCTTCTCTTACCCCTATACCCACTTTTTCTCATACATCTTCTACTACCGCTATACCCACTCTCTCCTATCCTCTCCTAGCCCTCCACTCTCCCTCCCCCTCCTGCCCATCCCCAGTATCCCTCCCCATTCTTTCTCTCACTCTCTCTCTCACTCTCTCTCCTGCCACCTCCATCGCTGCACAGTGCATAACACTTCCAGTCTGGACACTTACCTCCCCACCGGAATTGAATAAGGAGCCTTTCAGTGGGTGGGCCGGCTACAACAATGCTCACCGCATCCTAGAATCATGTGCCCGCACCACGATTGCCCCCCCAGGCTAGTTTCGGGCCAGCAGCGTGGACGGTAAACGATGCGGTCAGACAGGTGCACCGACACCAGAGGGGTGACAACATTGCAGTTGGATTCCACTTCCTACCTGATGATGTCACTCCTATGGCGGGTCCCCCGCACTCCCATAGCAATGCCACTGGCGAGCACCCCTCTATGAAGGGCACATGCCTACAGTGCCTAATGAGAAATCCGACCTTGCCAGAAACAGTGTTTTGTACATTTGTTAAATCCTTATTAGGGATGAACAAATCTGCCTGGTTTTGATTCACCAAGGATTCGCAAATCATGTTTCAAATTTTGCAGCATTTAGCAGCAAATCCCATTGCAGTTGGGGGGATTTTGTTTCTAAGCCAATTTTAGGACTAATAATAGTAAAACCCCCAAAACCATTCATTTTCTGAAAGCATAACCCCCCTCCTGTAGGTTCATTTTGAAGGCTTATATGCAAGTTATTAGCCATTAAAAGGGTAAGGGGGCCCGGGTACTGCCCTGGAGGACATGTACCAATGCAAAAAAACTTTTAAAAAAGATTGTTTTTAAAGGAGCAGTGATTTTAATGATGCTTAAAGTGAAACAATAAAAAATGAAAACTTTCTTTAAATATAGTGCATGGGGGGTCCCCTTAATCTGCTCGTAAATTGGCGCATCTGTACCATGTATAGAACCTGCTGCAGCAAAACTGACATTTATAAAGGAAAATAAATTAAATTTAAATTGATTTTCCCTGCAAGCCTTCATTATTTAGTAAACAACAGCTTGGAGAGCCAGTCTGTATTATGAGGCCACAATTTAGTGCACTCGAAACAAGATTAGGAATTTTTTGGAAAAAATGATGGTGTCTCTTTGACAGACTTTGTATGGAAATAACAAAGTTTTGCACCACAGTGAGCAAACCTTAAGTAAAGCAAACAAATTATAGTACACTCAGGCCAAGATTAACAATTTTGTTTAGATTAAGTCTATTGTCTCTTTCACAGACTTTGGATAGAAACAATAGGTGCGGAAAAATTGGGCGTTGGGTGTTGGTGGTGCCTTCACACTGTAACCCTATAGAGGTACTCTTAATGAAATCAAAAATTGTCCTTGTTGTAAAAAAATTAAATTTGATGCCCGGGTCAAACATTTGCGAAAAAATTGGTCTTTGGGTGTTGGTGGTGCCTTCACCCCGTAACTTTCTAGAGATACTCTTGATGAAAGCAAGAATTGTCTTGCTGTAAAAAAAAATTAATTTGCTGTACCTGTCAAACAGGTGCAGAAAAATTGGTCATTAATTGTGCTGATGAAACCTATACCAAAAAAAGACTTCAAGATAAAAATCAACACCCACAAAGCTAGGCAGCCTAGACAGTCTTACAGAGATTCAAGATCCCAAAAAAACTTAATCAGCAACATCAGCATCAGGGGATTGAAAGGTGCTTCTAATCCAGGACTTATTCATTTTGACAAATGTCAGCCAGTCAACAGAGTCCGTGGACAGACGCGTTCTTTTATCTGTCACAAAACCTCCAGCAACACTGAATGCCTGTTTGGAAACCACGCTGGATGCAGGGCAGCCCAGCAGCTCAATTGCATACTGGGCAAGTTCTGGCTAGTGGTTCTCATGACCCAGAAACCCCATGGATCTTCTACTGGAAAGCTCTCCATGTCTGTTTTCACCCCTAGATAATCTTCCACCATATGATGCAGATGCTGATGATGGGATCTTGAACCTGACAGCCCTGGGCGCTGAGGAAACATTTTGAAATGCATTACTGAGGCGGCCCCCCCTTCTCCACCGCTCCTCCTTTAACCAACAGAAGCCTCAAAACTAGCTTTTCCATGAGACTGCAACCTACCAGAGTTTGGAAAGGCATTACATAAACCTCTGTTTAAGGTGTCCTCAAGATATTAGATCATGTGCACCTGCAAGGGCAGGATGAGTTCCCGAGAATTTCCCCTGGTAATGGTGGTCAAGGAGGGCTGTTAACTAATAATGATTCTTTTCCTTGATGCCACAAATTCTCAGGTCCTTTCGCAGGACTGAAGAATAAGGGGAACCATACACTGCAAGTTTGCAGAGGCATGAAAAGCAGAGTCCTTGGGGTCACTGAGGATTGCAGTATCTGGAACTGCCTCCTACCAGCCATGTACTACTCCTAAGGTTTCTGAGGCCTGAAAACCATCTTTTAAGGTTTGAAAAATATCTTCCTCTGCTTCTACGCCTCCAAAACTGACAGAATTCTCCTCCCCCTCCTACTTCTCCTCTTGTGTGTTCTGTGGCATTGCAAGAATGGTGTCTGCATAAAGTGGGCCTTGAGAAGGAAGTTCTACTCTTCCTTCCACTGCTCTGCCTCCAGCGCCCTGTCCATAATGCCACGCAGAGTATGCTCAAGTAGGAACACAACAGGGATTGTATCACTGATGCATACATTGTCACGGCTCACCACCCTTGACGCCTCCTCAAATGGTGACAGTATAGTGCATGCATCCTTTATCAGCAGTCTGTGGAAAAAAAGCCAAGCTGCCCTGAGCCTGTCCTTGTGCCATACTCACACAGGTACTCGTTGACGGCCCTTTGCTGCATGTGCAGCCACTGCAGCATTGCCAAAGTTGAGTTCCACCTGGTGGGGATGTCACAAATCAGGTGATTTACAGGCAGGTAGAATTCCTTCTGAATTTCAGCCAACCAAACACTGGCTGTGTATGACCACCTGAAACGGCTCTTCTGGCCTAGCTTAGAAGATCTTGCAAACCTGGGTACCTGTTTAAGAAACTCTGCACCACCAAACTGAGGACATGTGCCAGGTATGTACGTGGTACGTGATCTGACACTTCCGGGTCTGGGGCACGCGTTCACCACCCCCAACCCACTCTAGCTGTAATTAGACACAGTGGGAGACAATCAGTGGGTCCGGTGGACGCAATGTCAGCCGGGACCCGCCGATCGTTCAGGAGAAAGGCAGAACGGCGGTCTGCCTATGTAAACAAGGCAAATCGCCGTTCTGTCAGGGGGAGGTGCTTTGAGGGAAGTCAAAGCACCCCTCCTCACCCACAGTTGGTGATCACTCCCAGGGAACACATTTAACCCTTTGATCACCCCTGATTTTAACTGCTTCCCTGCCAGTGTCAATAGTTCAGTGACAGTGCATATTTTTTAGCATTGATCACTGTATTAGTGTCATTAGTCCACAAAAAGTGTCAGTTAGGTATCCAGTTTGTCCTCCACAATATTGCAGTCCTGCTATAAGTCGCTGATCGCTGCCATTACTAGTAAAAAATAAAAAATAAATAATAAATGAATAAAAATATACCATAGTTTGTAGACGCTGTAACTTTTACACAAACCAATCAAAATACACGTATTGGGATTTTTTTTTACCAAAAATATGTAGCAGAATACATATTGGCCTAAATCGATGAAGCAGTTCGATTTTTGTACATTATACATTTTTGTATTAAATTGGAAGAAAAAATGCACTGGACTGCATCAAAAACGCAGCAAACATATATCAAAATTGCATCAAAAACACGCCCTGAGCACCCTTCCTGCCCATGTTTCAGTTTTCAGCACTGTCACACTTTTAATCTTAATTACTCAGTCACGCAACATTGTACCAAAATTAATTTTTTATCAAGACAGATAGAACTTGCTTTTGGTGGTATCTAACCACTTGACCTCCAGAAGATTTACCCCCTTCATGACCAGGCCGTTTTTTGCGATACGGCACTGCGTTACTTTAACTGACAATTGTGCACTCATGCAATGCTGTACCCAAATAAAATGTATGCCTTTTTTCCACAAATAGATCTTTCCTTTGTGGTATTTGATCACCTCTGCGTTTTTTTATTTTTTTGCGCTATAAACAAAAAAAAAAGACGACAATTTTGAAGAAAAAAAATCTATATTTTTTACTTTCTGCTATAGAACCTATCTAATAAAAAAATTGAAAAAAATCTAATTTCTTTATAAATGTAGGCCAATATGTATTCTGCTGCATATTTTTGGTTAAAAAAATCTCAATAAGCATATATTGATTGGTTTGCGCAAAAGTTATGGCGTCTACAAACTATGGGATTTTTTTTTTTTTTTACTAGTAATGGTGGCGATCAGCGACTTATAGTGGGACTGCGATATTGCACTAACACTAACTGACACCTTTGACACTTTTTGGGGACCAGTGACACAAATACAGTGTGTATGCACTGTCACTGCACTAATGACACTGGTTGGGAAGGGGTTAACATCAGGGGTGATCGATCTGTTAACTGTGTTCCTACGCCGTGTTTTTCTAAACTGTGGGAGGTGCTTTTACTAGGGGAAGACATAGATCCTAGTCCCTGCTTTGCAGAGACACAGGATCCATGCCTTCTCTCCTGTCAGAAGAACAATCTGCCTTCTTTACATCTCTGCTGGATGATCATCATGTGCCAGTGGATATCGAGTCAGCAGTACCCGCCGCTGAGCTCCTGATATGCACGCCCCCTACCCGGAAGAGCCGGATCACATATATATATACATGATCCGTCGCAGAGATAAAACTGCTATAGGGCAGACCTTAACCACTTTACAACCGGCCCATAGCCGAATGACGGCAGCAGGGCGGTTGCTTAACTCTGGGATCACGTCATATGACATCTTCCCAGAGTTCCCCTCTCGCGCGCCCCCCGGGACGCGCACCTGAACACATCCCACAGCACTGCACAGTGACATCTAGCCATCCAACCATCCATGCTCAGCCATCCCTAATGCTCTGCAATGCCCTGCAATACTCTGCAATGCCCTGCAATACTGTGCAATACTCTGCAATACCCCACAACACTGTGCAATACTCTGCAATACCCCACAATACTCTGCAATACCCCACAATACTCTGCAATACCCCGCAATACTCTGCAATACTCTGCAATACCCCGCAATACTCCGCAATACCCCACAATACTCTGCAATACCCCACAATACTCTGCAATACTCCTACACAACTCTGCAATATCCATGCTCAGCCATCCCTAATGCTCTGCAATGCTGTGCAATACTCTGCAATACCCCACAACACTGTGCAATACCCCACAATACTCTGCAATACCCCGCAATACTCTGCAATACCCCGCAATACTCTGCAATACTCTGCAATACTCTGCAATACCCCACAACACTGTGCAATACCCCACAATACACTGCAATACCCCGCAATACTCTGCAATACCCCGCAATACTCTGCAATACTCTGCAATACCCCGCAATACGCTGTAATACCCCGCAATACTCCGCAATACCCCACAATACTCTGCAATACCCCACGATACTCTGCAATACTCCTACACAACTCTGCAATACCCCAGAATACTCTGCAATACTCCACAATACTCTGCAATACCCCACAATACACTGCAATACTCTGCAATACCCCACAACACTGTGCAATACTCTGCAATACCCCGCAATACCCTGCAATACCCCGCCATACCCAGTCATACCCAGCCATACCCAGTCATACTCGGCGATACCCTGCCATACTCAGCCATACCCAGCCATGCTCAGCCATACTCGGCGATACCCTGTCATACTCTGCAATACCTCGCCATACTCTGCAATACCCCGCCATACTCTGAAATACCCCTCCATACTCTTCCATACCCAGCCATGCCCTGCCATACCCAGCCATACTCTGCAATACCCCGCAATACTCTGCCATACCCAGCCATACTCTGCAATACCCCACAATACTCTGCCATACCCAGCCATACTCTGCAAAACCCTCAATACTCTGCCATACCCAGCCATACTCTGCAATACTCGGTGATACCCGCCATACTCTGCCATACCCAGCCATACTCAGCCATGCTCGGCTATACTCTGCCATACTCGGCTGTACTCGGCCCCTGTATGTGGCCAGGCTGTGGAAGTCTCACACATGTGGTATCGCCGTACTCAGGAGGAGTAGGAGAATCTATTTTGGGGTGTCATTTTTGGTATGTACATGCAATGTGTTAGAAATATTGTATAAATGGACAACTTTGTGTTAAAAAAAAAAATGCGTTTTAACCACTTCCCGCCCGCCGGCTGTCATACGACATCCTTGACTTTGTGCGGGGTTATCTGAATGATGCCTGCAGCTACAGGCATCATTCAGATATCAGCTTTTTTAGCCGGCGATTCCCTACACCATAAGAATGATCATAGTGGCTGTTCCACTGCTTGATCGTTCTTACGGGAGGCGAGAGGGGACATCCCCGCCTCCTGCCACCCTCCGGTGCTTCTACCGATTCCCTCGCTACGATCGAAGCCAGGATCTTTTTTTTTTTTTTTTTTTTTTTATTTCAGGCTTCCCAGCCTAGAGGTGATATGTGAGGTCTTATTGACCCCATATCTCACTGTAAAGAGGACCTGTCATGCCATATTCCTATTACAAGGGATGTTTACATTCCTTGTAATAGGAATAAAAGAGGTCAAAATTTATTTTTTTTTTTAAAAAAGCATCAAACTAAAATAAATAGTAAAATGAACAATAAAAAGAAAAAAAATTTTTAAAGCGCCCCTGTCCCTGTGTGCTCGCATGCAGAAGCGAACGCATATGTAAGTCCCACCCACATATGAAAACTGTGTTCAAACCACACATGTGAGGTATCAGTGCGATCGGTAGAGCGAGAGCAATAATTTTGGCCCTAGACCTCCTCTGTAACTCAAAACATGTAACCAGAAAATTTTTTTAAAACGTCGCCTATGGGGATTTTTGAGTAGCGAAGTTTGACGCCATTCCACAAGCACGTGCAATTTTGAAAGGTGACATGTTGGGTATCTATTTACTCGGCGTAACTTCATCTTTCATATTATGCAAAAACATTGGGCTAACTTTACTGTTTTGTTTTTTTAAAAGCACAAAACTGTTTTTTTTCCAAAAAAAGCGTTCAAAAAATTGCTGCGCAAATACCGTGCGAGATAAAAAGTTGCAATGACCGCCATTGTATTCTCTAGGGTCTTTGCTAAAAAAACATATATAATGTTTTAGGGTCTATGTAATTTTCTAGCTAATAAATTATGATTTTTACATGTAGGAGAGAAATGTCCGAATTAGCCTGGGTGCTCCAGAACGCCTGAAGATGCTAGGTGCATGTTGGGCCTCTGTATGTGGCCACGCTGTGTAAAAGTCTCACACATGTGGTATCACCATACTCGGAAGTAATAGCAGAATGTGTTTTGGGGTGTAATTTGTGGTATGCATATGCGGTGTGTGAGAAATAACCTGCTAATATGACAATTTTGCGAAAAAAAAGTAAAAAAAAACAACTTGATTTTGCAAAGAATTGTGGGAAAAAATGACAACTTCAAAAAACTCACCATGCATCTTTCTAAATACCTTGGAATGTCTTCTTTCCAAAAAGGGGTCATTTGGGGGATATTTGTACTTTTCTGGCATGTTAGGGTCTCAAGAAATTAGATAGGCCGTCAGTACTTCAGGTGTGATCAATTTTCAGAGATTGGCACCATAGCTTTTGGACTCTATAACTTTCACAAAGACCAAATAATATCCACCAATTTGGGTTATTTTTACCAAAGATATGTAGCGGTATAAATTTTGGCCAAAATATATGAAGAAAAATTACTAATTTGCAAAATTTAATAACAGAAACTAAGAAAAATGCATTTTTTTTACAGTTTTATCGGTCTTTTTTCTTTTATAGCGCAAAAAAAAAAAACCCAGAGGTGATTAAATACCACCAAAAGAAAGCTCTATTTGTGTCAAAAAAAGGACAAAAATTTCATATAGATACAGTATTGCATGACTGAGTAATTGTCATTCAAAATGTGAGAGCACCAAAAGCTGAAAATTGATCTGTTATTAAGGGGGTTTAAGTGCCCAGTGGTCAAGTGGTTAAGGCCCCTTTCACATGATCCGTATTCAGCCATCCGCTCACTCCATTGATCCCCGCTAAGCCAGAGGATGACAAGTCCATCTCTACACACTGATCTCAACGGTCCGCACGTGTGAAAGAGCCCTAAGTGCCATTGGGTTGGTTTTTTTTTGCTATAGAAAGAAAAAAATATTGCATTTTTGGGGGAAAAGTTTTACTTGGTTACTGTTATAAAACCTTGTAAATAAATAACATTCTTCATAAATTTGGGGGCAAAAGGTATTCTGCTACATTTCTTTGGTGAAATAAAATGAATAGGTGTATATTTATATTTTTAAAAGACTCTTGGGCATGCATCTTAAAAAACACAAAATACAGGGATAATAGAAATGATATCGACACTGACATACGTACACCTACACAGGTTGAACTGGATGGACTATAGTGTTTATTCAACCTTATCAACTATGTAATTTAGTCTGTGTGAAAATTATAGAGTCAACAAATATATATTTGAAAATTAATCAATGGCGGTGTAATGACTGCCTACTGTTTCTCATTTCTTAAGGTCCTAAAATGCCAGGATAGTACAAATACCCCCAAATTCACCCTTTTGGAAAGTAGACAACTCAAGCTATTTACTAAGAGGCATTGTGATTTTTTTGAAGTTGTAATTTTTTTCGTCACAGTGTTTTAAAAAATGAAGAAATTAAACAAATAATTTTTTCTGACAAAGTCATTTTAACAAGCTATTTCTAACACACATACAGCATAGGCATACTTACAAATAAATCACAAACACATTCTGCTACTCCTCCCAAGTATGGAGATACCTCATATATACCTCTATATATCCCCCAAGAGAAAAAAACCCCGCTAGTAGGACTGCAGGGAGGTAATCAGAGTAGAACCCAACACAGACCCTGCCCATCCTTCAAAGGGAGATCTACAGCTAGAAGGATTGCAGCCAGCTGCCTTCCGCCGCCCCCCACCCGCAATGGAGATAGTGAATGGTGCTGTGATCTGGTCACAATGCGGAGGTGAGAGAGGGAGACTCTCTCTCAGAACTGGACCAGGAGGAAATCCCACACTGTCCTGCTGCTGCTCCCACTGTTCCCTCTTCTGGCCGCATCCACTCTCCCCTATCTTACTGTACAGCCAATCCCGGTGGCTGGCAGATCCAGAGGAAGGGCAAGGAAGCCGCTAAGCCTGTGTGGTGAGCTCAAGTGCGCCCCTCCCCATATAATAACGTTCATCAGCATCAACATCTCCTTGGAATGCCTGGGCTCCCTAAATGTGTATGTTCTGTCCCCCCTGATGGTGGCCCTGGGTGACAGGCAACATAGCACTGGTGTGGCAATGATCAGGAACACTGTTGCTGGCTGCACTGATCAGGTGAAACTGGGACTTGTGTATCAGCAATCAGGAACACTATTGCTGGCTTTTACTGGATTGGTGATACTGGGGGTTAGCGTGGCAGCAATCAGGAATACTATTGCTGACTTACAGTGGTCTGGTGACACTGAGACTGATGTGGTTACAATCAGGGATATAATTTCTGGCTTACACTGATCTGGTGACACTTCAACTGGTTTGGCAATGATAAGGAACAATGTTGCTGCAGTGATCAGAAAAAATTTATGCTGGCTGCCGTGTCTGGAGTGGTAGCAATCAGGAACAGAGATTCTAGCTACACTGGCAACACTGTGACTGGTGTGGTGGTGATTTGAGACACTGTGACTAGCTGCACTATTAGGACCTGTTCACACATGAGGTGTGGGGGGTGGTGGTAAAACCTCACAGTTGAGCCATGGTTTTAGCGCCCCTCAACTGCTGCTTTAGCTGCAGAGGCAGTGGCTGGGGGAGTACACATGCCACAGCTGTGATACTTTGCTTTGTAGTGGTGGAAGAAATTATTCCTCTGTATGCGCACTAATTGTGACCTATTCAAGTGATTAGGGGCAACTTACATATGTGGTGTCCAATGAGTTAAAGCAGGTGGTGACTCCTCATCACTTGAATAGGTTGCGATTAGTGGGCATACAGTGGCATAATTTCTGCATATAATGACATCCAATGTCTACAAGGCAGTGATTAGGGACACTGTGACTGGTGTGGTGGTGGGATACTGACTGGCAGCACTGGTCTGATGACATTGTACTGCTGTGGCGGTGACCAGAGACAATGGCTGGAAGCACTGACATATAGTGATATCAGAGCAGCCAGCTATGGTACATGATCACTGCCACAGCAGTACAATGTCACCATTGTGATACTGCACTTGCTCTGGTGAGAGTATGTAAAAAATATATATTATGATTTTTTTCTGTTTACCTACTGTTACCAGAGCAGTGCAGTGTCACCATAGTGACATTGTACTGCTTTGAAGGGGTTATTGGTTACACTCAGAATCACTGTTCAAGGGCTTTCATTCATTCAGCCTTTGTTTACTACTGTGATTGCTGTGATTGGTCACAGCATTTACATGGTCCAGTAGTACACAAAGGCTGCATGAATGAAAGCCATTATGTACTATACTACTACATACTGCTATAACTGTGATTGGTAACATGGCACAGTACCAATTTCAGTGACCTTGCACCCCAATCTGTGATCACATTTCACACCAACTGCATGCCTCACGGGCACACAGAAGCAGCCAGAGTGGGAGGACATATGGGTATGCCCTTCCAGAATATGGATTTCATAAACTGTTGCTCTAATAAAAAATTGGAACTACCACCATTTTATTCTACACATTCTCTGCTTTCAGAGAGGACCGTTTTTTGCTCCAAATGGGTTATTATACCATGTATGAAAATGTTCCCAATTATCCCATAAATAAATGGGTTTAGGAGGGTGAACCTGGCTCCCATAGCTGTACTGTAATAGTATTATTAATACATGAAAATAGTTGTGAGTGAGAACATATTCAATGCCTTCCATTTGGAATCCTACTTGTTTGGAATTAAATGCAATGCTTCTATCAGAAAAGGCAGTTTAAAGAAATTTGAATTCTGATCTACTTGGGCCCCTTTTTTTCCTATGTCTTTTTCAATACTGCCATCAGTTTTCTTGTAAACTCCAAGGTAGGAGTTAATCGATAATTTTTCATATGTTGTTCTACTGTATACGACAGAAGTCTGTAAGCCTCATCTAAATAACTTTTTTTAATTTGAATTACAAAGTCCCCTTTTCCACCTTGTGAATTATTAACTGCACATCTCTCATTCTTTTATGCAAATTAGAAGTAGGTTTTCATTTTGCCCCTTGTCCATTGATGGTGTAAAATGTAGATTTGGGCCTAAAAAGTTTACAGATTATGTAACATTCTACTACACAGCCTACATTTCTCAAAGCCCCTATATCACTTGTTATCTTGGTCATGTCTACTCCAAAGTGACTCCAATTGAATTTCTAATTATTGAGTCTCTATTTCCTCATCACAGATTTGTGCCCTTTCCTTCTATTATTGCTTCTCATCCTAAAATTACAGAAATATCTCTAAAACATGAGATTTATAATAAACCTATTTAGGTCAACATGTGTGATGCCAATATCATGTGACCTGTCTAGCTCTGAGAACAAGTAGTTATTCTCTCCAGCATAAAAAACACAATTGAGCATGTGCAAGTTGGCTACTCTGCCTGTGTTAGCTGGCTTTCCCCAGATACACAGTGCAGGAGGGAAGGATCTGTGCCTACAGGATAAAACAGCTTTTTTACACAATGCAGAGGATTAACCCCTTAAGTTCCACAGTGAGTATAACAAGCATGCTATGCTGCATATACAGACAGATTTTACAGTTGTGGGTTTAGTAACACTTTAACTCTTCGAGTGACTCTGCTCTTTTCTTTTTTAAACACCCCTTTGGCCTTTTTGCCATCTCTAAAAAAACATTTCATGCCTTTGAAGGCCTTTCCTTCTCTCATCATATGGAGTTTAGACCAAGGCTTTGTTATCTGTTAAGTGGGAGAATGCGGATTGTAGGGATTACAATGCCACCTATTTTCTCCAAAATATGCAGGTCAGTGACAAATGATCAGATTGAATTTTTTGTCCGGGCAGAGAAATTACATATTAAATAGAACCCACACTACATCAACTAGCTTGATCAGATCAAGTTGGAAAAACAGTACTTAGGCAGATCGGCACAGCCTCAAAAAACTTCTAAATAAGGTCTGTCATAACATTGCCATATCATAAGACCACTAATACAGCCTTCAACAGGCTCTAATATATCCTGGTCTAAATTGGGTGTCATAAACATTCATTAAGCCAGAGTCTGCTAATAGCTATTGCCAATAGCTATCTAAAGTAGTTTAGGGGCAATACACATTGGCAGATCTGTCCTTACTTGACCTGAAACTGCCCGCATCCAATTCATATCATGTTTGGTCATTATAAAATCTTAATTTCATTAAGTTCAATAATATGATGTTCGTCAGACAGTAAAACCTTGCCATCTGGAAATATTAATACATATAGAAGATTGAAATTGAAGGTGTGTCAGCATACCCCTCATTCCTTTTGATTGGTTATATAATATCTTTAAATGCCCTCTCCTCTTCGAGGACCAGAAAAGGTGACTGCATCTGTAGCCTGTTAGCTCTCATATGCCATCAAAATTAACAAGCATTGCTAAGGGATTGTAAAGAGAGCCAATGACCTTAATACAGAAGATTGGATTTATTCTGCAGCAGATTGGACTCTTCCAGAAAACCAAGCTAATTATTTTTTACTTTTAATCCTGTTTAGTTTACTGTTGCTATTGTTTATTTTATAATAACCTTTTGTACATACTGACTTGCACCATTTTTCTTTTCATTAAATCAATATTTAAAAATCATTAAGCTGATTATCTATATGCTCTAATCAGAAATCTAGTTATAAATGAAAGAATCCTTGACTATTTGAAGAAAGGTGCCATATTTGAAACTTTGTTACCTTATTGTTTGCCGTGACAGTGAGTATCACAGACATTTCCTAAAAGTCAGAATTGCTACGGCAGATGCTGTGAATGGTATTTGTTGTGTAAAGGGTTAACTGACCCCTGTAACAATTGACACTCAGTCTGCTGGCATGCACACGCTGGAATACTTTTACCACAAAGTCTGAAAATCTGCAGTCAAAATGTCATATTATTTCCTGCTCATGATCAAGTGGGTGACCTCACTGTTCCCTCTCAGCTCTGTCACTAGCTAGTCTGTGTATTTTGGAAGGAAGCAGCTAGGAAGCACCAGAGAGGTGAGTGTGAAGTGCTCAAATGTGGGCTTTATACAGACATTATCACTTTACACAAAAACTGTCACTTTGGCCTAAATGGGCAAGGTGGCATGACATTAGATATATTTTCAATATCACTATTGAAAGGTTTCAGTTATGTTCAATGACTTTCTTCTAATATTAGTTAAAGAACAATACATCTATCAGTCATTTACACCCAAAGCAACATGATGAAATTAGATAAATTAATATTAGTTAAAGCATAAGATAGTCCCAACCTTATGTTGTGGCAGTTAGGGGCACCCAATACATAGATCAACATAACAAAATATTCCTAAATGACAAGCTGGAAAACAAAATCCAGAGAAATCAAAATAGAGAACATTGTAAATTATACTGAGCAATATTATGCAACACAAGACTGATAACCTTTAGGCTAGGTTCACACTATTGCGAATTGGATGCAGGTTTCCCTGCATCCAATTTGCATGTCAGGAGACTGTGACCGGCTCTCAATGGATCACACAGCTCTGGGACGGCTGCGGAGCGAATTGCACAGGACTCCTGTGCATCTTCTGGTCCATTGCAGCCAAAAATTCAGACCGAAATCGGACCTGAAACGGTGAACAGGTACGCGCCGGACCCCTGCGGTGTGCCGCATCTGTCTGCAGTGTGAACCCAGCCTTAATGTTGCTAGGTAGGATAATTTTTATATGATGGATTAGAGTATGTACACTCTCACACACTATCCTAATAAATAGTAAAATAGAAATTGATTGATCTTCAAAGACTTTGGAATACCATGCAAATGGTAACTATGTTGTAATGCATTTTGATTTCAGTTTGTATTGCATTTCCTCTAAATCAGTACCTAGGCAAAATGCAGGCACTCATAATCTTGCTGTAAACAACCAATTTTTTAAATAAGAAATTCAAAACCACCAAGGCTAGACATTTTAAATCGTCATACCAGTCAATTAAGTTTCATAATCATTTAGCCTGGATCACAAAACAGGAAGTTTGGTGATAGGATCCAAAAATTACAGCAATTTAAGGTCTTGACACAATGAGGTCAGTTCTAAGTCCCCATTCACTAGGTAAATCTATATTTCCTGCAAGGAAAAATGCTGAGTAATTGGTTTGTTTTGCTTTTAGTAAATACATAAATAATTGTTACATATTTACACCATAAATGACCTAAACACTAACAGCTGAAAATCAAATCTGGAAAATAGACAAGCAATGACATAAACCTTACACTGGTGGTGAGTGTATCAGAAGGTTGCTAATTTAAAAAAAAAAAAAAAAAAAGTATCAGCTTTTTACATGTTGTTATCATTTTCATCTTATTGGAATCATATTTGGCCTTTTTTTCAATCCACTTCCTTACACTTATTCTAATTCTGTACCTTTTTAACTGTTGCAACTGGTGCTTTTATAATTGTTGCATGGGATAGACAAATATAACAATAACTTCCAAAATATATTTGTGCGCTTGCTGTGTAAAAAATACTATAAATTACCTAAAACTTTTTATCTACTGAAAGGTTAATAGTGAAAAAATATATAAAAGGACTGCTGCAACAAATAATCTATCCAGGTGGGATATTAACAAACGATATAAAAAAAAACATATCTAAGTGCATTGTCCAAAAGAAATTCATATCTATCAAATGCAATCAAATCATATAAATAAGCAAATATATAATAAACTTAATAAAACTCATTAATAAGCAAAAAAGTACAGCGTGCAGCAAATAAAGTATAAAAAGTCCATAAAGGTGCAACAAAATTGGGACGGAGGGGCCTCACACGTGATGGTTGTTTTTTTTTTAATACACGCTGTCTAAGAACTAGCATTGTGTAAGTGCATTTTTATCTTCTTAATAAATTTGTTTTGTAAAACTACAATGGTATGTGGTCCTCCTGTTGCTCTTAAATCCATACTTTGGAGAGTATTCACCTTAGGAGTCTAAAGAGCTTTATCTTTTGGGATCGTGGCATATTTAGCTGTTAGGCACAAGGTGGTGTTGGATTTCCTTGTGGGATCATATTTTCTGGCAAGAAACCCTATTAACTGTTTGTGGTGAAGAGGCAGTGGGAGCACTTTTCTGTGGTGGTGTATTCCAATATTTTCCACACTATAAGAGGAGAACAGAGCTGGTGCAAAGAATTTTGACACCCTAGGGGAAACCTCATTTTGCCGCCGCCCTGACTCCGCCCCTAACTCCACCCCATTTCCCCTGCCTATGTATATGGTGGAGGTGGCGGGGTGGAGATTTTTGTGGCACCTCTCCACCTATTTCTTCAGCCATGGTCCGCAGGCCCGCACCTGCATGTCTGGACCCAGCCTGAAGACAAATAGTGGTGGCACCGGTTCTCATCCTTACACCAGCTGTGGTCCACAGGTACATGGACAGGCTAGGTTAGTATATAGAAAGGTTAGGGTAGTTTATAGTCAGGCTAGGGTAGTATATGGACAGGCTAGGATAGTATATTCAGAGACTAGGGTAATAAATGGACAAGCTAGGGTAGTAGATAGACAGGCTAGGGAGGAAGATAGACAGGCTAGGGTAGTAGATAGACAGGCTAGGGTAGTAAATGGAGAGGTTAGGGTAGTATATAGACAGGCTAGGATAGAGGGGGTGAGAGAGAGGGGGATGAGAGAGAGAGGGGGTGGGTAAGAGAGGGAGGGGTGAGAGAGAGTGGGTGGGAGAAAGGAAAATCCTTGAAAATCAAGGTCCCAGAGTCTGGAGTGGAGAGACACAGAAACCAAGTTGCATGAGTACCAGTGTGAAGTTTTCACAGTCAGTAAGGATTTGTGGAGCCATGTCATCTGCTGGTGTTGGTCCACTGTCTTTTATCAAGTCCAAAGTCAGCGCAGCCCTCTACCAGGAAATTCTAGAGCACTTCATGCTTCCCTCTGCTGACCTTCTTTATGGAGATGCTGATTTCATCTTCCAGCAGGACTTGGCACCTGCCCACACTGCCAAAAGTACCAATACCTGGTTTAATGATCATGGTATCACTGTGCTTGACTGGCCAGCAAACTTGCCTGAACTAAACCCCATAGAGAATCTGTGGGGTATTGTCAAGAGGAAGATGAGAGACACCAGACCCAACAATGCAGACGAGCTTAAGGCCACTATCAAAGCAACCTGGGCTTCCATAACACCTCAGTAGTGCCACAGGCTGATCGCCTCCTTGCCATACCGCATTGATGCAGTAATTCATACAAAAGGAGCCCTGACCAAGTATTGAGTGCATTCTACACTGTACATGGACATAGTTTTGAGTAAGCCAACATTTCTGTATTAAAATGCTTTTTTTTTTTTTTTATTGGTCTTATGTAATAATCCAGTTTTCTGAGATACTGAATTTTGGGTTTTCACTAGTTGTAAGCCATAATCAGCAAAATTAAAAGAAAAAAATGTTTGAATTATATCGCTCTGTGTGTAACGCATCTATATAAAATATGAGTTTTACTTTTTCATTTGAATTACTGAAATAAATTTAGTTTATGATGATATTCTAATTTTAAGAGATGCACCTGTATGATGCACACTGCTTTAGCAAATAAAAAGCAGTTGGGGTTCACATCTTCTTTAAAGCCCAGCTCCACATTTTAATAAAAAAATGTAAAAATTACAGAAAGACAGCTCTGGCTACAATACTCACCTCTGATCTTGTGTTATCGCCTAGGACTTGCAGCTCCCTAATTGTTGCTGGGTTTTTTTGGGTTTTATAATGCTCAACTTCATCTAACCTATTCCTCTGATCCCAGGCTGTCATTGATATGCCTCCTGAGGGGCATCATAAACGTCACCATGGATCATAGTGCTCCTGAATGTGTTTGCTGTTTGTCCAAAAGGAAGGATCGCCCACTGACTCAGGCGGAGGAGAAAAGGAAGGGGACTGTAGTTGGAGGGAAATGTAACTTGATTTGGCTGTATGTAGGGGGAAATGTAACTTGATTTGGGCTTTATTTTTGTTTGTGACTCTTTCATTCGTCTGCTTATTCAGTGATACTAAAGTCTTGTTTTTTTTGTTGTTTAAAAATAACAAACATGTCATACTTACCTTCTTATGTAATAATCCAGTTTTCTGAGATACTGAATTTTGGGTTTTCACTAGTTGTAAGCCATAATCATCAAAATTAAAAGAAAAAAATGTTTGAATTATATCGCTCTGTGTGTAACACATCTATATAAAATATGAGTTTTACTTTTTCATTTGAATTCCTGAAATAAATTTACTTTTTGATGATATTCTAATTTTAAGAGATGCACATGTATGATACTAAAGTCTTGTTTTTTTGTTGTTTAAAAATAACAAACATGTCATACTTACCTGCTCTGAGCAGTGGTTTTGCACAGAGCAGCCCAAATCCTCCTCTCCTCGAAAAGGATATGCTTGCTATGGGGGCACCGGAGCCAAGCCACTGCTCTGTGTGTCCATTCAGATCCTGGACGAAAACCTTCTCTAGAGTGCTTAGGACCTCACACTGGGCCGAAGGTTTACCTTCCAACAAGACAATGACCCTAAGCACACAGCTAAAATAACGAAGGAGTGGCTTCACAACAACTGGGTGCTGTGTGTACATTAATGAGGAAAAAAAATGAACTTAAATGATTTTAGCAAATGGCTGTAACATAACAAAGAGTGAAAAATTTAAGAGTGTCTGAATACTTTCTGTCCCCACTGTGTATATATATATATATATATATATATATATGTGTGTATATATATATATATATATATATATATATATATATTTATACATATCCAGTCACTAGGACTGAAAGTGAGGGATATTACAAATATTTGTAAATGTCACCAGCACAGGAATAGTGGCAAATCCTCCAATGGAGACATTTGCTCCGGTGGTGGTTTTTCTCATTTCTTGTTGTGTCTACAGGACAACAAATAAAGGAAAATCTCCCCAGTGGGACACAGATGCCAACAAACTGACAGGTTTTACCAATTACCTACTTTATCCCAAAATATCGTTGGCTTTAGGTATATTTTGATGTAGTGGCCCAACCTATGTGGTTGCTGTTCAATACATAACACATACATAGCTGATCAAGTGGTTCAATTGGGATTTATTCAGACACTAGAATAAGGGAGTTGCATGATCCAAGTAGGATTGATTTTGAAATGATTGTTTGTGCCAAATGTAATGGTTATAACAGCTCAAAAACTTCAGTGCTGTCCTCCAGGGATTTTCACATATTGAAGCTTTCAAGGTTTACCAAGAATGGTACAAAAGTGGAAGTTTTGAAGCCAGAAAAACATTAATAATGATGAATGATTGTTCAAGTTGTCATGTCCCCAACTGTTAACTACTACATACATAAGTAATAATTAGATTGTCATCTCATGTTGAACCATGAAGAGTAAGGGCCACAACAGCAAAAGACCATACCAGGTTTTACACCTGTCAGCAACAAACAGGGAAATGGGCTATGGTGGGTAAATTTTTTTGTCTACATTCATATTTATGCATTTTTTTTAAAGCATAAAGTCCAGGTGGAGTGTGTTAGAAACAATTGTCATGTACTTTACACATTACCATTGACCCTTATGGAAGGCTACAAACTTTATGATGCAAATATACAGCAAGCAGGATTTTTTTAAGGACACATGAAAAACACATGCATGTGAACATACCTTAAAGCCAGACAACTAATGAATGGAAAAGCAAAGGTATGACAAATCTCAATTCCAGGAACAGCATACAGATAGTAGGTGTATATACCATTAATCTATTACTCTATCCTGGCCTGTGTTAATGTTTCAGCCTAGTGATGGTGTAAAGGCTGTGGGAATGTTTTCTTGCACAGATTAGGCCCTGTCTGAATTTAACAGCATAATTTGGTATTGTGTTTGTGGTGAACATGTGCATTTTTGTATAGATACCTGGTACAGTTGCAAGAAAGAGTTTGTAATCCCCCTTGAAATTACCTGCATTTTGCATCAATGGCAACCAAAATGTGGTCTGATTTTCAGTTAAGTGATGATAATATGTATAAACAGTTGGTTTAAATTAATGACACTCAAGCAATTGTAGTTTTGATTAAACCCTGTGTATAAAAATTGAAAGTCTGTTTCACAGAAAAATGTTATGTAAATCTCTTCATAGGGATGAGCTCAAGCGTATTTAATATCCAGTCCGAACCTACCAGAGCAAGCCGGCCAGGAAGCTGTCACATCATTGTATTGTTTACAGTGCAGCTGTGGGCCGAGGAATGGCTCATCCACTTATGGTTGGCCTAGTACATGGACAAATTTCTGAGTTTGCTCAGGTGGGTTTGAACTGGTATCCAAACATGCCTAAGCTCATCTCTACCCCTGCATTTATAGTCACGTTAAAAATTAAGTACACCCCATGGGAATTGTTAATTTACCTGCAAATACCACAATTAGATTTTGGGATTCCTGGATACCTTTTTTAGCATGAAATGGTCAGCTCATGTATTAATTTTCCTGGGCCAGCCAGTCATAGACAAATTAGCAGTCATTTGAAATCTATGCCACTTGTAGATTATTTTCCTTACGTTAGGAAAATTTATTTAAAATTATTTGGTGATCTTTTTAAAATCAAGATTCATAGTCATCCACATCCTTTTTCCCAAGGGCCTTAGAGAGCTGTCCTGATCTTGACATGATGACATCACACACATCATTAGCAAAATGAACACCCAGGCCCTAGGTTCCATCTGCGCTGCTTACTTCATTAGAAAGGTCTAACTATTAGCACCTAATCTGGAAATACTGATTTTAATTATCATCGATTTGAAATGATGGTAAATATACTTACTTTTTCCACATGGCAAGTCTGCATTTTTGTTTATTTCGATTATGAGAATGAATACACCATGTCAATTCTATTTTTAATTTGTTTAGTTAATCACCTTTATCTGTAAGCATGATTTGAATGATTATCTAATACCTGTATGTTCAAATAGGTTGAAAAAGTCAACCATTTCCATCAAGTGTCTTTATATTTTCATATAACTATGGTAACTAGGGGAACCTCCTATTTTCAACAATAACCTCCAACAATGTTTTTTTGTAACTGTTGATTAGAGTTACACATTAGTTGGGAGGAATGCCTGCTTTCAAAACTGTTTCCGATCAGGGGTATCCTGGCGATTTTTTGCATGAACAGTTTTCTTCAGGTCACACTACAGTATCTTAATTAGTCTAGAATGTCTATCCCAAGGGATCTCCTCTCAAAATGCATCAGTCATCTGGAAAGTCCTACGACTTGCTAGAAACAGTGTCGGTAACCTGGTTGCTTTGTGTCTAGTATGAACTTTGAAATGCTTTTATCATTAATGTATTTGTGAGTATACTTCTTTTTATACTTTATTAAAGATACCACTTGGGTAATGCGCAAGGTTAGTGTGCCCTCTCTTCTTTGTTTTGCAGTGTTTCCTTTGTATTTTTTTTGCCTTCGACCCTCAGAGGGCAGCAAAACCTGTGCTTTTATTTGAGCCACCAAGGACCTGTGATACATCCAGCACCAATACACCGCCCTTGAATGGAGGAGACTTATTGTACAGTAGCCCTAATCCCAGATGTTCATTTATTTTTATAGAGGAAATATTTACCATATGGTGTCTTTCCCTAATGAACAACAACATGGACAGGTTGACAAAATTTGTGCAGGTATTTTGCTATTACCATACGTTTATCTTTTGCCTTCTTCTGCATTGCATACTGGGAACATCAGTATGAAAAGCAAAGAAGGAGCTGACTGAATGCACAGGGATGAAAAGAAAGATAATGCAAAGCATGTGCTGATTTAGAACCATAAAAAACAGAGAACAAGAGGAGTGAAATTTAATTGTGGACAATAGATAGAAAATGCTGCACGTGAGCTAATTGTGAGCCATTGGGGTAATAGAGGGAAAATTGTCCACGGTCAGCGGCAGACAGGAAAATGCTTATGGCTGAGGTAAGGCAAATGAGAAACAGATTATGTCAGTCTCCACTATGACATCCGGGGCTCAATGGAAACAGCTTTTTGAGAAAAATACTGAAGGAAATCTATGGTAACAGCATACACTTTCATTTTATAACATGAGCATTGTAATAACAATACAAGCATCCATTATTTTTGACAATTGAATGCAAAGGTGTGCCGTCAGAGGTTCTCAGGATCGCGGGATCAGGGGAGAGAAGGGCTGTCAGATGAGCCCGATCTCCCAATCTGAACTGTACATCGGCACTGTGAGAAGCTCCGTCAACCTCAGCAAAGTGAAAGTAAAGTGCAGGGGAGTGTGCTGTGCTCTCTGCTTCCCCCTACAGTGCAGTACCCAGCTGAATGAGGAAACTGGAAAGGTACTGTGCTAGAAGCTAGATTTGTTTTAAAAGGGCTTTATACATGTGTCTGTGTGTGTGTGTACATGTGTCTGTATGTGTGTTTGTACATGTGTGTGTGTGTGTCTGTATGTGTGTGTGCATTTGTCTGTATGTGTGTGGGCATGTGTCTATATTAGGGTTGCCACCTTTTCATCAAGCCAAACCCGAACACTTTAGCAGGGCACGGCAAATTTTTTTTTTTTTTGTAGCACATTAAATTCATTACCTCTGTACAATGCAATGAACGGCAATTTTTTAATGTAGTATACACTATATATATAGTTTTGTGATTAAATAACATTTCTGGAGGGTATGACGGGGGCAATATGTACGGGAGAGGAGTGTGGAGGGTGTGAAGGGGGCAGTATGTACAGGAGAGGAGTGTGGAGGGTGTGATGGGAGCAGTATGTACAGGAGAGGATTGCGGAGGGTGTGATGGGGGCAGTATGTACAGGAGAGGAGTGCGGAGGGTGTGATGGGGGCAGTATGTACAGGAGAGGAGTGTGGAGGGTGTGACGGGGCAGTATGTACAGGAAAGGAGTGTGGAGGGTGTGACGGGGGCAGTATGTACAGGAGAGGAGTATGGAGGGTGTGACGGGGGCAGTATTCACAGGAGAGGAGTGCGGAGGGTATGATGGGGGCAGTATGTAAAGGAGAGGAGTGCGGAGGGTATGATGGGGGCAGTATGTAAAGGAGAGGAGTGCGGAGGGTATGATGGGGGCAGTATGTAAAGGAGAGGAGTGCGGAGGGTGTGATGGGGGCAGTATGTAAAGGAGAGGAGTGCGGAGGGTGTGATGGGGGCAGTATGTAAAGGAGAGGATTGCGGAGGGTGTGATGGGGGCAGTATGTAAAGGAGAGGAGTGCGGAGGGTGTGATGGGTTAGAATGGGGAGGGATTTCTTGCAGTGTCTGTGGGGTGACCATGGAATGATGTCCCTCAGCTGGGGGGTAGGAAGCAGCTCTGAGTGATCTGTATGAAGTGGTCTGATGTAAGTTGGGGGAGTTGGGGGCTGAGAAGTGGTCAGATAGTAATGTCTATAATAAAAAAAAAAGCTATTGTGGTCATCTACTAAAATATACAATAATACTCAATGAAAACAATCTGTTATAAGATGCCAGCCCCCAGAACTCTGTATGTCCAGAATATGTGAAGGTAATTGATGACCATTCATATAACCCTGTGTTATCCAGGCTCTGAGTCTGGGCAATCAGAGGTGTAGACTCACCACACACAGGGTTAAGTGAATGGTCATAAATTACATCACATAATCTGGACAGAGGATGGGGGATGTTTGTATCTATAGATAAGTGTGCTGCTTGGAAGATACTGTGAGTCGACTGTGATCGGGCTGCAGACTCTTCCCCCACCTCCCCACACACACTCACTTGCTGTCTCTTCTGATTCTCCTTATCCTAACCCTTCAGTGCAATGCAAAAGAAATCCTCCTGGAACTTTGCACCCTAGGAAACTTTCCTTAGAAAAAAAATAAATCAGCTCACCTCCTAGTGAGCAGCGGCCAGCCCAACAGCAGCTCCAGTGATCTCCTCAGCTCCGCCCCCCTCTTCTCTCAGAACAAGGCACTAGTGATTGGAGAGGGGGGATCCGAGATAACAGAGACTGCAGGAGCCTGGAGGGGGGGAGACAGAAGGGAGCTTCAGATTCCCAACACACACACCAGCACAGTGTGTGTATTTAGAGAGAAGAAATGACACTGTTGCTGTGACTGACTCCACAGTGACAAGTATGTTAATGAAGCTCCCCCTCTGCCAGAATGGTCTGTCCGGGTTTCAGGCAGTCTGAAAACTGGGCAGATGATTCAGAACCCGGACTGTCCGGGTGAATCCCGTACAGGTGGCAACCCTAGTCTATATGTGTGTGTGCATTTTTCTGTATGTGTGTGTGTGCATGTGTCTGTATGTTTGTGTGCATATGTCTGTATGTGTGTGGGCATGAGTCTGTATGTGTGTGTGCATGTTTCTGTATGTGTGTGTGCATGTGTCTGTATATGTATGTGTCTGTATGTGTGTGTGCACAAGTGTGTGTATGTGTCTGTATGCGTGTGTGCATGTGTCTGTATGTGTGTATGTTACTTTTAATCCTGACTCCCCCCCCATTCCTGTACCATCAGAACTGCTTTTGTAGGGCTTGTTATTGATAGCAGCAAGGACTGCTGCTCCTCTGAAAAGCAATCCATGCACAGATCGCGTTTCAGAGGCATTTGACAGGCGGTAAAGAGGTATTATATTGCCTCCTCACCACCTGTTTTGTTTTTTTTTAATTCCATACTTTTTTATTATAAATATTTCAACATTACAAACCAAAATATATTATTGGATATAGTACTTATCACTTATACAGTTTGTACATAAATTCCTTATTTCGAATACCATACATATGGTCTATCCACAGCAAATTCTGAAATTTTTCTATTTCTTACATATATTCTCCAATCAATATAACAATTATTTAACCACAAATAATAACAACATACAACAAAACAAGACACACAAAAAAAAAAAAAAGAAAAAAAAAACAAAAACAAAAAATTTCCCCAACACAAGCAACTCGGGTGACTGTTCCATTTCCTGCCCACTATAGTATTCTATGCATCTATACCTATGTGAAAAATTACCTCGGCTGGTTGCTTAAATCAGTAGATTCTTCTCTCCCCATTGATTTTGCCCTCTACCTCGATTTTCTGTCTGGTACTAAATTCTCTATCCCTAATTATACTTGCCCACCCTACTAAAGATCCGCAAAAACCGGTGAGGATGGGGCTAACTGTGGAACCGAGATCCATGGCTTCCACAGTTTATACAGGTAATTGGGTATGCCTCTGTTACAATAGATCTGTTGTTCCTTCAAAATATTGTCGTTTACATGAAGGCGCCATTCCTCAAAAGAGGGTGCACTTGGAGATATCCACCTTAGGGCAATTAGCTTTCGTGCCAAAAACAGTAGCCTGCTAACTGGTATCAGAATCTCATGGGGCATAAGTTCTTCATCAAGGTAGCCCAGCAGGCACGTTTTAGGGTCTTTATGGATATATGTCTTCAATGTATCATTAATTGTATTCACCACCTCTTGCCAATATTTAGCCAGTTTAGGACAAATCCACAACATATGTAGTAAATCAGCAGGTGATTGTTGGCACCGTGGACAGTCCGGGGAATCACGCCTGCCCCACTTAAATAGTTTGACCAGTGTTCTATATACCCTGTAAATTATAAATAATTGGGTCAGACATTGTGCTGGTGATAATGAGACTAGGGGTACCCTTTCTAATATTGTTTGCCAAGTTACATCTGAAATATCCCCTATATCTAGCTCCCACCCTCTTCTGCCCGGGCTAGCATTCTCATCTCGATATGATCTCGTAAGTTGACCATATAGAGATGAGATCAAGCCTTTTTTTTCTGTCATCCGTGCTAATAAAGTTATAAGTGGCATTGGTTTTATCACTTTCTTTTCCCCTTTAAACTGAGATTGGACCGCATGTCGTAGTTGTAAGTATTTAAAAAAATTATGATGAGGTAAGTGAAAAGATTCCTGCAGATCCTGAAAGGAGCGTAGAATGTTGTGCGAGTACAACTGAGTTATATATTGGAGGCCCTTAGAGCGCCAGCTTTCAAATCCCTTCAGTTTACCTAGTTCTTTATATTGCCTGTTCCCCCAGAGTGGTGAATACTCAGAAGCACCTGCATATTTCATTTTCCTTCCAAACTCTATTCATGAGTATCATTGTTGGGCTCTTACAGGTATAAGCAAAGGCCCCAGATTCCAGCTGGGCCAAGAGGTTGTAGTGAGAACTGTTACTTAGCAGTGGGGCCTGAATAGAGTCCTCCCAGTTCACAGCACCCCAGCCAGCAAAATGCTGAAGCTGGGCAGCTATAAAGTAAAGTCTGGGGTGGGGTATCGCAAGTCTGCCCCCATCCCTTTCTCTCTGGTGAATTGATAACCTAATCCTGGGATATTTTCCCTTCCATAATAACCTTCGAAAAATTGATTCAATCTTTTTGAACCATTTGAGAGGTATCCATGTCAGTGAGTTATGAAAAATATATAATAATTGAGGGGCCCAGATCATTTTTATAAGGTTTGCTCGACCCACCACCGATAATGGCAACTTAGTCCATGCCGTACTCTTATGCTGGAATTTACTAAGAATAGGAGATAAGTTATCAAATAATTTTCTACCTTGGAATGTATCATTATTCCCAAGTATTTAACCACTTCAGCCCCGGAAGGATTTACCCCCTTCCTGACCAGAGCACTTTTTACAATTTGGCACTGCGTCGCTTTAACTGCTAATTGCGCGGTCATGCAATGCTGTAACCAAACGAAATTTGCGTCCTTTTCTTCCCACAAATAGAGCTTTCTTTTGATGGTATTTGATCACCTCTGCCGTTTTTATTTTTTGCGCTATACACGGAAAAAGACCGAAAATTTTGAAAAAAAATGATATTTTCTACTTTTTGTTCTAAAAAAAATCCAATAAACTCAATTTTAGTCATACATTTAGGCCAAAATGTATTTGGCCACATGTCTTTGGTAAAAAAAATGTCAATAAGTGTATATTTATTGGTTTGCGCAAAAGTTATAGCGCCTACAAACTAGGGTACATTTTCTGGAATTTACACAGCCTTTAATTTATGACTGCCTATGTCGTTTCTTGAGGTGCTAAAATGGCAGGGCAGTACAAAACCCCCACAAATGACCCCATTTTGGAAAGTAGACACCCCAAGGAAATTGCTGAGAGGCATGTTGAGCCCATTGAATATTCATTTTTTTTGTCCCAAGTGATTGAATAATGACAAAAAAAAATAAATAAATTACAAAAAGTTGTCACTAAATGATATATTGCTCACACAGGCCATGGGCATATGTGGAATTGCACCCCAAAATACATTTAGCTGCTTCTCCTGAATATGGGGATACCACATGTGTGGGACTTTTTGGGAGCCTAGCCGCATACGGGGCCCCGAAAACCAATCACTGCCTTCAGGATTTCTAAGGGCGTACATTTTTGATTTTACTCCTCACTACCTATCACAGTTTTGAAGGCCATAAAATGCCCAGATGGCACAAACCCCCCCCAAATGACCCCATTTTGGAAAGTAGACACCCCAAGCTATTTGCTGAGAGGCATGTTGAGTCCATGGAATATTTTATATTTTGACACAAGTTGCGGGAAAGTGACAATTTATTTATTTATTTTTTTTTTTTTGCACAAAGTTGTCACTAAATGATATATTGCTCACATAGGTCATGGGCATATGTGGAACTGCACCCCAAAATACATTCTGCTGCTTCTCTTGAGTATGGGGATACCACATGTGTGGGACTTTTTAGGAGCCTAGCCGCGTACGGGACCCCGAAAACCAATCACCGCCTTCAGGATTTCTAAGGGTGTACATTTTTGATTTCACTCTTCACTGCCTATCACAGTTTCGGAGGTCATGGAATGCCCAGGTGGCACAAACCCCCCCCCAAATGACCCCATTTTGGAAAGTAGACACCCCAAGCTATTTGCTGAGAGGCATGGTGAGTATTTTGCAGCTCTCATTTGTTTTTGAAAATGAAGAAAGACAAAAAAAAAAATTTTTTTTTTCTTTTTTTAATTTTCAAAACTTTGTGACAAAAAGTGAGGTCTGCAAAATACTCACTATACCGCTCAGCAAATAGCTTTGGGTGTCTACTTTCCAAAATGGGGTCATTTGGGGGGGTTTTGTGCCACCTGGGCATTCCATGGCCTCCGAGACTGTGATAGGCAGTGAAGAGTGAAATCAAAAATTTACGCCCTTAGAAAGCCTGAAGGCGGTGCTTGGTTTTCGGGGTCCCATACGCGGCTAGGCTCCCAAAAAGTCTCACACATGTGGTATCCCCGTACTCAGGAGAAGCAACAGAATGTATTTTGGGGTGTAATTTCACATATTCCCATGGCATGTTTGAGCAATATATAATTTAGTGACAACTTTGTGCAAAAAAAAAAAAAAAAATTTGTCTCTTTCCCGCAACTTGTGTCACAATATAAAATATTCCATGGACTCGACATGCCTCTCAGCAAATAGCTTGGGGTGTCTACTTTCCAAAATGGGGTCATTTGGGGGGGGTTTGAACTGTCCTGGCATTTTATGCACAACATTTAGAAGCTTATGTCACACATCACCCACTCTTCTAACCACTTGAAGACAAAGCCCTTTCTGACACTTTTTGATTACATGAAAAAATTATTTTTTTTTGCAAGAAAATTACTTTGAACCCCCACACATTATATATTTTTTTAAAGCAAATGCCCTACAGATTAAAATGGTGGGTGTTTAATTTTTTTTTTTCACACAGTATTTGCGCAGCGATTTTTCAAACGCATTTTTTGGGGAAAAAACACACTTTTTTACATTTTAATGCACTAAAACACACTATATTGCCCAAATGTTTGATGAAATAAAAAAGATGATCTTAGGCCGAGTACATGGATACCAAACATGACATGCTTTACAATTGCGCACAAACGTGCAGTGGCAACAAAATAAATACATTTTTAAAAGCCTTTAAAAGCCTTTACAGGTTACCACTTTAGATTTACAGAGGAGGTCTACTGCTAAAATTACTGCCCTCGATCTGACCGTCGCGGTGATACCTCACATGCATGGTACAATTGCTGTTTACATTTGACGCCAGACCGACGCTTGCGTTCGCCTTAGCGCGAGAGCAGGGGGGACAGGGGTGCTTTTTTTTTTTTTTTTTTTTTCTTTATTATTTTTTTGATTTTTTATCTTATTTTAAAACTGTTCCTTTCATTTTTTTTTTTTTTAATCATTTTTATTGTTATCTCAGGGAATGTAAATATCCCCTATGATAGCAATAGGTAGTGACAGGTACTCTTTTTTGAAAAAATTGGGGTCTATTAGACCCTAGATTTCTCCTCTGCCCTCAAAGCATCTGACCACACCAAGATCGGTCTGATAAAATGCTTCCCCAATTTCCCAATGGCGCTATTTACATCCGGCGAAATCTAAGTCATAAAATGCTCGTAGCTTCCGGTTTCTTATGCCATAGAGATGTTTGGAGCCACTCTGGTCTCTGATCAGCTCTATGGTCAGCTGGCTGAATCACCGGCTGCATTCTCAGGTTCCCTGTTGAGACAGGAGAGCCAGAGAAAAACACGGAAGACGGTGGGGGCATTCTCTCCCACTGCTTGTAAAAGCAGTCTAGAGGCTAATTAGCCGCTAGGATTGCTTTTACATGAAAGCCGACCGCTGGCTGAAAAGAATGATACCAAGATGATACCTAAACCTGCAAGCATCATTCTGGTATAACCACTCAAAGTCGTGAATGCTGTACCTGAAGACAAAAAAATGGTTAACAATAAAGCACAGTAAACGGTAAAGTATAAAAAATTGCATACCTGAAAAGCAAACATGATAAAACATAATAACAATAAAACATTGCAGAATAGAATACAGTAAAAAAGAGCAGAACAATAGAGAGAATAGAGAGAGAGAGAATAGAGAGAGAACAATAAAACGACAACTATTATTTTTTATTTTATATTTTTGTTTGTGTTTTTTTTTTTTTTTACACTTTTTTTGTAACTGTAACTTTTATAATTGTAACCGGTTCCAGGTTCGGGTCTCTCAAAATGCGATGGCATCTTGGGAGACCCTGTGAAAGTGTGCCTAGTCTGTGGAATGCTGTACCCTACGCTAATACTCAACTAGTGAATGGTAGCGTTCAAAACATTCACCAATGCAAAGACCAGGATTGTCAGGACAGGAGGGACAATAATAGCGGGTGTCACGCCTATATCCGCGCTTGCTGCAGACACAACATCTTTTTTGGGGGGGTTCGTTGGGTAGGGGTACTCGGGAGGACATAAAAATGCCTCTCATGCAGCCGACTGGATTTGGTTGGGGATGTGAATGGGGAAAGTACGGGCGCTGCGGAAGTGGTGGGTTCCCAATTAGGATTGGCGAATGCAGCAGGAAGGGCATTATGGGCACGACGGGCCTGTGTTTGTCTTTTTGGTGGCAACGGGACACTATTTGTGCTTGCCACCTCACCAGCTTGAACTGCACTTATGGGACTCGCCACGTCACCCAGTGTTACTGCAGTGCTGGTTTGACTACGACCGGGGTGTACTAGGCCGCTGGCGCTTGCCAGTTCACCAAAACGCTACCAAAAAAACTGTTAGCGATCGCAGGGATCAGGCCTGACTCTGCGAACGCTGCAGTTATGCGTTTAGTGTTTTGTAAGTGACAGTGATCGATCGATACTGCACTTGGGTGGGCTGGGCTGGGCCGGGCGGAGGGGCAAAATGCAGGTGCTAGCAGGTATCTGGGCTGATTCCACTAACACTGCGTTTTTGGGAACCCTAAACTGCTGGGGACGCCAGTATAGATTGGATCAGATCAGATATTGATGCGTTCAGATACTATACCACTAAGGGAGGTGTACGGTGCGTGGGTGTTAGCGCTACTGGCACTAACCTGACGCTGCCTGGGGCTGGTGCTTGCCATTTCACCAAAACGCTACCAAAAAAACTGTTAGTGATCGCAGGGATCAGGCCTGACTCTGCGAACGCTGCAGTTATGCGTTTAGTGTTTTGTAAGTGACAGTGATCGATCGATACTGCACTTGGGTGGGCTGGGCTGGGCCGGGCGGAGGGGCAAAACGCAGGTGCTAGCAGGTATCTGGGCTGATCCCGCTAACACTGCGTTTTTGGGAATCCTAAACTGCTGGGGACGCTAGTATAGATCTGATCGGATCAGATATTGATGCGTTCAGATACTATACCACTAAGGGAGGTGTACGGTGCGTGGGTGTTAGCGCTACTGGCACTAACCTGACGCTGCCTGGGGCTGGTGCTTGCCATTTCACCAAAACGCTACCAAAAAAACTGTTAGCGATCGCAGGGATCAGGCCTGACTCTGCGAACGCTGCAGTTATGCGTTTAGTGTTTTGTAAGTGACAGTGATCGATCGATACTGCACTTGGGTGGGCTGGGCTGGGCCGGGCGGAGGGGCAAAATGCAGGTGCTAGCAGGTATCTGGGCTGATCCCGCTAACACTGTGTTTCTGGGAACCCTAAACTGCTGGGGACGCTAGTATAGATCTGATCGGATCAGATATTGATCTGTACAGATACTATACCACTAAGGGAGGCGTATGCTGCGTGCGTGGGTGTTAGCGGTACTGGCGCTAATCTGACGCTGCCTGGGGCGACGCATATCACCGCCGGGCGATCAGGGGGCTAAATCTTTATTCGGTAATAAACGGCGGGTGCCCTGACACTATAAAAAATAAACAAACTAACCAGCGTCACCCGTAACGGTTATACAGTGATCAGTGGTGAAAGGGTTAACTAGGGGGCAATCAAGGGGTTAAAACATTTATTCGGTAGTATATGGGGGTCCCTGTCGCTATAAAACGCTGACGGCGAACCTAAATATTTACCTCACTAACTAGCGTCACCAGCGACACTAATACAGCGATCAGAAAAATGATCGCTTAGCGACACTGGTGACGGGGGGTGATCAAGGGGTTAAAACTTTATTAGGGGGGGTTAGGGGGGTATCCTAGACCTAAAGGGGGCCTAACACTCACTGCCCTAACACTGTAACTGTCACAAACTGACACCAATACAGTAATCAGAAAAAAAAAAAAAAACCTGCTTGGTGTCAGTTTGTGACGGGGGGGGGGTGATTGTGGGGGGATCGGGGGGCGAACGGGGTGTTTTGTGTGCCTGGCATGTTCTACTGTGTGTGTAGTGTGTTGGTGCACTCACATTACAGTCTTCTCTCCTCGGCCCGGAACGGAAAATACCGAGCCGAGGAGAGATGACATCATTTCCTCTGCCTCTGTGTACAATACAGAGGCAGGGAAATGATCCCATTGGCTGGGAGCGATCGCGAGGGGGGGCCACGAATGGATGGCCTCCCCCTCACCACCGATCGCCGGGGGAGATTTGCCGACCGCCGCAGGCACCGATCGGACCCCCCACCCGCGGGCAGGCAAGGACGTACCTGTAAGTCCTTTTGCCTGCCCGTGCCATTCTGCCGACGTATATAGTCGTGCGGCGGTCGGCAAGTGGTTAAATGAAGAAACAATTTTAACCTGAGGAGCCCCTCTTAGCATGGACAAGCTAGGGTTGTCTAAAGGGAGCAAAACCGATTTATCCCAGTTAATGATATATCCCGAAAGCATGCCAAAATTTTGTATAAGTGCCAATAAAGATCTTAAAAATTTATCCGTATCCCCAAGAAATAGCAGAGCGTCATCTGCATATAGAGAGATTTTTTCATTCCTCGTCCCTCTAATAAATCCGCAGATTGATTCTGATTGTCGGATGGCTTCAGCTTAGGGGTTCGATGGCCATTGCAAATAGCAGGGGAGACAGGGGACATCCCTGTCTTGTTCCTCTGTATAATGAAAAAGATTCAGATACCATACAATTTTTTTGCTTACAGGCCCTTGGGGTAGAATACAGCATTTTAATCCACCGTATGAATCTTTCCCCGAGGCCAAACGCACCCTTCACTTCCCACAGGTATGTCCACTCGACGCTGTCGAAAGCTTTCGCCGCATCGAGTGACAAAATCGCTCTGCTCCCAGGGTTATCAGATGGTAATTGCATGTTTAAATATAGCCTTCTCAAGTTGGTTGCTGTAGATCTTGTAGGGATAAAGCCACACTGGTCTTGGTGAATCAATCCCTGAATATGTCTATTTAGTCTTGTGGCAAGGACCCTGGCTAGAATCTTAGCGTCCGAGTTCAGCAATGATATTGGGCGGTAAGATTCCGGGCCCAAAGGGTCCTTTCCAGTTTTTGGCAATACAATGATACAGGCATCCTTCATAGAATCTGGGAGCTTAAATGATTCCAAGGCATGATTGAGAACCTTCAGTAGTTCCGGAAGCAACACCTCTCCATAATGTTTATATACCTCTGAAGGTAGGCCGTCAATACCTTATCATTTGGGCTTTCTGATACTGCCCTGACCAGTTCCTCTAAGGTCAGGGGGAGTTTTAGTGGATCTAGGAATTCCCTAATTCTTATTTTGGAGTGTTTAGTTTTATTTTGATATAGGTTACTATAGAAAGAGACAAAAGATCCCAGGATTACATTCTGATCTTGAGAAATATCCCCCCCTGTTGTACAAATGGCTGAAATAAATTTGGTGTTTTCCTGGGACTTCGCAATTACGGATAACATTCTGCCCGTTTTTTCACCCTCCTCAAAACTACGACATCTGGACAAAAAGTCAGTCCGCGCGGCCTTGTTCATAGAAACTTGTCTATATAAAGATTGTGCATCCTTCCAAGCCCCACGGTTGGTAATAGTGGGGTCCCGAATATACTGAGCTTCTTTCTGCTTCACCTCAGCTGCTAGCAGGGATTCTTGTTCCCGGCTAGTTTTTTTATAAACACTTATGGTTTTAGGCAGGAGTCCCCTCAAAAAGGCCTTCATGGTATCCCATACCACTTGTGGTGAAGCAGAGTTATCATTAATGTGAAAAAATTCTGTTAGAGCCTGGTTCGTTGAGTCTGCCTGATGTTGAATTTTAAACCAGAAAGAGGGGACCCGCCAGTTAGTCCTAGTTTTAGGCTTTATTTTGTCTAAAGTTGCTACTATAGGTGAATGGTCTGATAACCCTCTAGTTAAATATTGAATATTAGAGACCCAAGGAAGAACTGAGTCTGTACCCAGGAACATATCTAATCTTGATAAGGTCTGATAGGTACTGGAGCAACAGGAATATTCCCTAGAAAACGGGTTTCTTAGACGCCATATATCCTGTAGTCCCAACTCCCGGATAAATCTATAAAAGGTAGTATCTACATTAGGGCCTGCTGGATATCTATCCAAACTAGAGTTACATACATAATTGAAGTCCCCCATAATCAACACTGGGGTCCCTGAATTATCTGCAATTAGCGAGCCTATACGTCGCATTACTTCGCTATTATATGGGGGCGGGATATATATTGACCCCAAAATACATTGCATAGAAAATAAAGTACATACCAGCAAAATAAATCTTCCCTGTGGGTCCACCACTGCTTGCCTGCATGAAAACTGAGCTTTTGAGGAAATTAATATACTTGTTCCTCTTGCATAAGCTGAATATACTGAGTGATATTGAATAGGATATTTTTTATTCTGTAATAAGCTAACAGTATCCTTAGTTAGATGTGTTTCCTGCAGGCAAACAATCAGAGGACCACACTGGTCCAATTCTGCAAACATAGCATTTTTCTTATTAAGATTCTTAATCCCTCTAATATTCCAAGACCATATCCCAATCTCAGCAGTCATTATTAGCCATGTTTAAATGACCTACTGCGCATCTTATCCAAGTATTCGCCAAAGAATGATATAAACCAAAGAATAACTCATAACCAAGATCATTATTCCACCTTAATGATCTTACAGATGACAAAATAGGGAACAAGTCCTGACCAACCCACCATGCAGGTAATAGCTTTAGTGTACCATAATGTCACAGGGTCACATAGAACAGTATCATATCATTTATTACAAAGAAGGAGAAAAAAAAAAAAATCACAAAACAACAACAAAAAAAAAAACGAGAAAAAAAAAAAAAAATCGCACACGCGCATTCCAGACTTCTGGATGCAAAACACATTGCCGCAGGAAGATGGGAAAAAAAAGGGAGAAGAACAAAAAGTTCATCCAGGGTTGAGCCTGGGCATAAAGCCCTACAGTGGAGGATTTCTTTATTTGTAACTGTTGTTTTTGTATCCTGCACATCACAAGAGCTAGTAGTGCTAATAATTGATGACATGTGCTGCTCATTCTTATCAAGCCAGGATGCTGCTGCCCTAGAACTATCAAAAAAAAAAAGTTTCTCCTCTAGCTATAATCCTTAATTTAGCAGGGTAAAGCATGACGTATTGAATTTGAATATCTCGAAGGCGTCTTTTAACATCTGTAAATTGAGCTCTTTGTCTTTGAACCTCAGCAGAGTAGTCCGGAAAAAAGGAAATTTTTGAACCATTGACTTCAATGTTACCCTTGATACGGGCCAACGATAGAATTTTGTCTCTGTCCCTGTAGTGGAGCATTTTTAAGATGAGTTGCCTAGGGGGTTTACCTGGAGGAAGGGGTCTAGCAGGAATACGGTGCGCTCTCTCCACCGCAAAGAAGGGAGTGAAATTTTGTTTGTCGAACACTTCCAACAGCCATTTCTCTATGAACTCAGTTGGCTTCCCCCCTTCCAGGCGTTCAGGCATACCTAGGATTCGAACGTTATTTCTTCTGAGTCTATTCTCGAGGTCGTCTATGCGATTTACACAGCGACCAGATTGCAAACCCATTTCCTTAAAATCTCTCTGAATTCGACCCATTTAATTCTCCAAAATAGCAACTCGCCCCTCCACAGCTGATGTTCACCACCTGTTTTAATTCAGCATCACTACATGGCAACAGTGCAATGCACACAGTTGCGGGGTAGTTGCAGTGCAGCCCCATTTACCCTGGGTATCCCTCCAGCTGCAGTCACAGCATGTGTACACCCCCAGCTGCTGCCTCTGCAGCTAAAGAGGGAGAAGTTGGGGGTGGTATAAACAGCTCAACCATGTGGTTTTACCGCCCCTCCAACCTGACATGTGAACAAGCCCTTGGTTCACATCTTTGTGGCTGCGTGCTGTGTGTAGGGCAGCCCATTCATTTCAATGGGCTTTCCTACCCACAAAAATGCAGGGATAGAAGTCCCCAATCTTTTTTTAAAAATTGCACTGCACCAAAAGCACGCCACGTTTTCCAGTGCTTGGGGTACCATTAAGAATTAATGGCAACCCTAAAGAGCAGAGCATTTGTCTATATGTCAGGAACGAGTCTGATTTTGCACGTGTTCTGCGACACATAGTAACGTGAACCAAGCCTTGGACTGGGGTGCCTCAAGACTGAAAATACTTTTTAAGGGCGCCCTGACTGGAAAAAGGTTGAGAAACACTGACCTAATGTAAGTTTACTTGAACAGTCTCATTTGATGTTGAGAGTGTTGCCTGTCTTCTGGCCATCTTTTTATACAACTTTCTGGATTCCCTGCAGACTTTAAAGCTTCTCCTCTGCTGTTTACTTTAAATTTCTAAGGATAACATATCTCATTGTACCTTGTTGCCTGCAAGCAATGTTTCCTGTACTGATTCACCCTGGGCATTAATAAACCCAGAAAAAGGTTCAGGGAACCGCAAGTCTAATGGGGTAGCAGAACACAAGAAGTGTGTATTGTACCCAGAGCTGCGTTTTTGTCACTTTTACACATTTGTTTTAATTAAAAAGTGGAGTTAGGTTTTAAAGAAGATGTGAACCCTAACAGGCATGCATTTGCTAATGTACTGTGCATCATAAACAAATCCTGTTTTTTTTAAATCAACTACTATTTAAATATTTTTGCATTTCAATGCTTCTTATCTTCTACAGCCTCTTTAAAACCAGTTTATGTCAACATGCATGCACTCTAGTGATGACTTCTTACCATTTATCAAGGTGGTTTTCCTTATTGTGAAGAATAAGTTTCCAAACTTCAAGATTGTTCAGATTAATAGTAGAGTCCAGAAGACACTGAAATACAGTGTGAAAATAGGAAATAAATATAATGATTCTCTATTTTGACCAAAAAGAGCGAATGGTAATATTCTGCCAGTATAGTGCCACATCCAGTATTTGAAATGAAAAGAGAGGGGTTTCACCTAGGTGGACTTTAAAAGCACATAGTAGTGTATTTAGAGGCGTATACAAAGTCTCTATTTTGATCATAGATACGCCTAAGGGATGAACAGTAGTGAGCAGAATGGGAAGTACAAAAATCTTCCCTTAAAAGTGATTGTAAAGGCAGAAGGTTTTTTATCTTAATTATTATTATTATTATACAGGATTTATATAGCGCCGACAGTTTACGCAGCGCTTTACAACATTAGGACAGACAATACAAGTACAATACAATTCAATACAGGAGGAATCAGAGGGCCCTGCTCGTTAGAGCTTACAATCTAGGAGGGAGGTTCAAGTTATACAAAAGGGTAATAGCTGTGGGGGATGAGCTAATGGAGAAAATAGTGCAGTTATTAGATGGAGGCAGGATAGGCTTCTCTGAAGAGGAAAGTTTTCAGGGATCGCCTAAAAGTGGATACATTTGGAGACAGTCTGACAGATTGGGGTAGGGAATTCCAGAAGATGGGCGAGGCTCGGGAGAAGTCCCGGAGGCGGATATGGGAGGAGGTGATGAGGGAGCTAGAGAGCAGGAGGTCTTGGGAGGAACGGAGATGGCAATTAGGTTGGTATTTTGAGACTAGGTTAGTGATGTAGCTGGGGGCAGAGTTGTGGATGGCTTTGTAACTTATTGTTAGTATTTTGAATTTAATTAGTTGGGCGAGTGGCAGCCAATGGAGGGATTGGCAGAGAGGGGTAGCAGACACTGAGCGGTTTGTAAGGTGGATAAGTCTGGCAGCAGCATTCATGATGGACTGCAGGGGGGATAGTCTGTTTAAAGGTAAGCCAATGAGGAGTGAGTTGCAGTAGTCAAGGCGAGAGATAACCAGGGAGTGAATCAGGAGCTTTGTGGTTTCATTGGTTAGAAAGGGACGTAGTTTAGAGCTGTTGCGGAGGTTGAGGCGGCAAGCTTTGGAAAGTGATTGGATGTGGGGCTGAAAGGAGAGTTCAGAATCCAGGATAACACCTAGCACCCTGACATGTGGGGACGGGTGGATGGTTGTGCCATTGCTCTTGACAGAGAAGTCAAGGGAAGAGGCATGTGGGGGAGGAAATATTATAAGCTCAGTTTTGGACAAGTTGAGTTTGAGGGGAAGTGGTGTGACATCCATACAGATATTAATGCATTTTATGTATTTAGATAAAAAGCCTTCTGTGTGCAGCAACCCCTATCAGCCCCTCTAATACTTACCTGAGCCCCATCTAGCTCCAGCAATGTTGTAGGAGTGTCTCAGCTGCCTGGGACCCCTCCTCATTGGCTGCTGTCAATCAAAGTCAGTCAGCCAATGAGGAGAGAAAGGGATTGGACCAGGTCGTGGCTCTGTGTCTGAATGGACACACAGAGCAATGGCTTGGCTCGGGTGCCCCCAAAGCCAGCTGCTTGCTGTGTGGGCATCCAACAGGAAGGAGGGGCCAGGAGCATTGAAGAGGTACCCAAGAAGAGGAGGATCTGGGCTGCTCTGTGCAAATCCACTGCACAGTGCAGGTAAATATAACATGCTTATTTTTTTTAACTAAAAAAAACAAGACTTTAGTATCACTTTAAGATTATATGTGCATTTAACATACATTATAAATGTTATTTACTTAATAATATAATAAATAGTAATACGCTCCCTTGTGTAGACATCCAAAAGCTCTGAGATTGCTACTGGGCGCCACCATCATGGATGTGTTGCATCCCCAGCAGACTCAGAGCTGTTACTCAAGTTATACTCTATATTATTCTCTTTCACTTCTACCCTGGCCACTGCAGAAAAGGAAGGTAAAGGGATGGGTGGTGAAGCTTGACCAGCACAGAGAAAATAACATTCCCAAAAGAAGACTGGTCAATGATGTGCAAAGAGGCAGGGGGCTGTGCTAGGGAATAAACTCTCATGGAGTACTCAAATTTTATATAACAAATTTTATTGTGGAAAAAGTGGGGAGAGCGTTGATGTAGGAGCACAAAGAGTGAGTAACACTGTAGACACTAGAGGGAACAATATGTGTGGTGGCTTGTGACTTTTTACATTTGCAGAGCAAAATTACATGGCAGGTCTGACCTGAGATGCATTCTATGAGCTGTCTTGCTATATTCAGTACCAATGGTAGGATCCTCCAGCACTGAAAGCAGGATTTTAAGTCTTTCTCTACAGCAGTGGTTCTCAACCTCAGTCCTCAAGTACCCCCAACAGACCATATTTGCAGGTTTTCCTTTATCTTGCACAGGTGCTTTAAATCAGAGTTAATGGCTTGGTATTTTGTACAGCTATTTTATCTAAGAGAATTTCCCAAAATATGGCCTGTTGGGGGTACTTGAGGAGAACCACTGCTCTATAGCACAAAGTAGGAAGGATTGATACACGCATATTTGCCAACATTTTGAAAGATATATACAGTGGGGTCGGAAAGTATTCAGACCCCCTTAAATGTTTCACTCTTTGTTATATTGCAGCCATTTCTAAAATCATTTAAGTTCATTTTTTTCCTCATTAATGTACACACAGCACCCCATATTGACAGAAAAAGACAGAATTGTTGACATTTGTGCACATTTATTAAAAAAGAAAAACTGAAATATCACATGGTCCTAAGTATTCAGACCCTTTGCTGTGACACTCATATATTTAACTCAGGTGCTGTCCATTTCTTCTGATCATCCTTGAGATGGTTCTACACCTTCATTTGAGTCCAGCTGTGTTTGATTATACTGATTGGACTTGATTAGGAAAGCCACACACCTGTCCATATAAGACCTTACAGCTCACAGTGCATGTCAGAGCAAATGAGAATCATGGGGTCAAAGGAACTGCCTGAAGAGCTCAGAGACAGAATTGTGGCAAGGCACAGATCTGGCCAAGGTTACAAAACAATTTTTGCTGCACTAAAGGTTCCTAAGAGCACAGTGTCCACCAACAAGTAATATTAGGGGTGAGAGCGGGCACCGCTGTCTTGTGCCATTGGTGATTTGGAATGGGACAGAAAGGTTATCTGCCGAGAATACCTTGGCTGATGGGGTAGAGTATAGGGCCATTATTGCATTGTGGATCGAGCCTTGTATCCCAAATTTGTGCAATACCGATAAGATATATCCCCAGTGTACCCTATCAAATGCTTTTTCAGTGTCTAAAGATAGAAAAAGCGAAGGGGTTTTATTGGCTTCTACCTTGTGAATAATATTACTCATTCTTCTAGTGGTGTCAGAGGCTTGACGGCCTTTTGTAAAACCTGATTGGTCCCTGTGGCTAAGGGAATAAGGGATGTTAGTATATTTTTGAGTCTGTTGGCTTTAATGTTGGCATATATCTTTAAATCTAGATTAAGTAAGGAGATAGGATGGAAATTTTTCGGTGATGTGGGTTCTTTACCGGGTTTGGGTAGCGTCACAACCATGGTACTGAGCATTTCAGCAGGGAATTAAGCTAACATGGTGGCTGAGTTGAAGGCTTGGCATAGAGTAGGGGCTAGGATGGATTGGAAAAGTTTGTATTACTCCCCAGTGAAGCCATCCGGTCCTGGGGATTTACTATTAGGTAGTTTGTTAATTACCCGTAGTAATTCGGATATTGTGAAGGGTTCATTCAGTGATGAGAGTTGTTGTGAGGAGATGGAAGGAAGATTTGTGTTGTTAAGGAATGCTTGGATTTCTTTTGGGGATGGTTGATGCGTAAGCGTGTCATCTTTAAGGTTGTAAAGGTCTTTGTAGTATGCACTAAAGGCGTTGGCAATAGAATGGGGTTTGAGTAGTTTTTCGTTAGAGTGCGGGTGGTATAGGAATGGGATTTTCGTTTTTGTTATATGCCCCTGTACTCATAGGGACATGGATTTGCCTGCCTTGTTCCCTGTTGTGTATGATGATGCTTTTAGTTTTTTATAATTTTTAACGTATGACTCAAGGAGTAGTGTTCTTAAGTCCTGACGCAGTTGGAAAATTTTTGCTTGGAGGGTAGGTGATGGGTTAGTTTTGTTCAGGGATTCGGTGTTAGCTATGGCATTTGTGAGTTCATCTAACTTTTGGTTTCTTTTCTTCCTTGCCCTAGCTCCCATTTGTAGGAATACCCCCCTGATTACGGCCTTATGGGCATTCCACACCATCAGTGGGTCAGAGACTGATGTTTTGTTTAGTAGGAAGTATTCTTCCAGTTGTTGTTTAATTGGTGTGGAATAGCACGGGGTGTTAAGGTGGTAATTATTCACTCTCCATATATAGGAGTTGGGTTGTGAGGAGTTAGGAGATATTGAGATGCTAATAGGAGCATGATCTGACCAGGTGCTGGTGTGAATGGTAGAGTTTGATATCCTCTACAACAATCTTTTATCAGTCAAAAATAGATCAATTCATGAGTAGGTGTTGTGACGCGGCGAGAGGAAAGTGTAATCCCGCTCGCTCGCGTGACAACACCTCCACACATCAAACAAATCATTGGTAGTGATAAATTTAGCTAAAAGAGAAGCATGAAGTTTAGACCCTGTGGTGGAGTCCATTTCTATATTCGGGACCAGGTTAAAGTCACCACAAACCAACAGGTGGCCATGTTGGATTTTCCTTGCTGACCGTAGAGTCTTTTTGAGGAAGCGCATCTGGTGGTGATTTGGAGACCAAGAAGTAAGGGACATTGTTAATTGTGCATAGCAGAAAAATGAACCTCCCGTCTGGATCTGTCACGCAATTTTGAAGTTGGAAGGATACAGTGTTCCTAATGGCTATCATGACTCCTCTTTGTTTTTTGGTATAGCTGGTTCGGAATATATGTGGGAATTGCTTGTGGCTACACTGTGGGGTTGCATTTTGGGCAAAGTGAGTCTCTTGAACGCATACAACATCACATTTATGAGCAAGTGCTGTTTTCCATAGAGATGCCCGTTTGGCTGGGTGGTTCAAAGCCTTGTCATTGAGGGACAGAATGGTGATATCCATGTTGGCGAGTGATAAGAGGGTGGGATATGGATAAGATGGACTTACAATTGTTGGAGATCAGAATGGTAGTCTTCGGAGATCGGAATGTGGATGAGAAGCTTTGTTCGTTATCCTCAGCTGTGCTGTGAATGTGGTATAAAAAAGAATCTAAGAGGGATATAAGATGCGTTAGCTATTGAGCTACAATCCTGCAAGCACTGGAGAGTTCCGCAATATGCGGGTATGGTGACCTCAGTAGAAATGTAAAATAGCAAGAACAACAACTATAGGACAAGACTAACAGGTGTATCAGCAGTAGAAAGCTCTGTGAGCAGCTGATCAAACTGGGGGGTAAAAGTTCAGCAGATGAATATCTGAGCATACGGCCAGACCGGACTTAGTGCTGATTAACAATGAAGTTGTATTCTGGGAAGGTTAACTCATTTATGTCTATTTTTCCTGCGCCTTTGATCTTGACCAAACTGAAAAGGATTGGGTTTCCCGTGGGTGTCAGGTTGGTTATGTTGAGGCTCTGGTATAATTCCCCAGGCATGGAGAAGTTTTAGACCACCATCTATACTAGATATGGTGTTGAATGCCGTTGTGTGTGGCCAGGCTGTTGGCTGGATGACGCCTCTTGTATATGATTTTGTGATTGTTCATGGCCTTTGTGATTGTTTTTAATTGCCTTCTCATTTGCAGCGTGTACTGCGACAGATCTGCATACAGTTGTATTTCTGGGTATGGAGCTGGGAGAGGAGACAATTCCCTTGCTTTTGAGAGGATTTGCTCTTTTGCTTGATAGAAGTGAATCCTCAGTAAGACATCCCTGGGGACGTCTGCTTCCAGGTGGCGAGGTTTAGGCAGTCTATGAATGCGATCTATGGTGAGCTCAATTGGAGAGAGCTCTGGCAGCATGCTAGAGAACATGGCACTAGCATAATTGTGCAGCTCTTTAGGCGGGATGGATTCTGGGATTCCACGAATTTTAATATTATTGCGCCTGGAATGGTCCTCGAGGTCCGCCAGCTTCGCTTTAATCCACAGAGAGCCATCCTTTTGTTCAGTATAAGCATCAACGAGATCATTTACTGTCTGTACATTCCTCCATTTTGTTTTCCATGAATAACATTCTATTATCCATATGCTTCATTTCCAATGAAAATTTGTCAATCAGTGAAGACAAATTAGTCATCAAGGAGGATTGCAGGGATAACAGCATGTCCTTCATAGTGGTGTCTAGCACCGGTTGCCCTGAGGTTGGGAATTGAGCTATAGAGGACTGCAGTGATGATATAGCATTTTCATTATGGAGGCCTGTACCTACTGTGTTTGAGGCCTGGTGATTCAGGTCCATCCGCATCCTGGATTTGGCTGGGCTTTGGGTGACCGGGGTGGCTGGAGATGAATCCAGGGTGCGTGATGGTGATGATCCACCCTGAATTAGTTGTGGATGGCCCTCCAGGGAGTCTGTGTAGGCCGCAGAGTGCTGCGCCATTGCTCTGGCAGGGCCATCTTGGCCTCTTCCTTGTGCCTGGCGGGGCTGGAAGGAGAACGATTCCAGGCGTCTCGGGCCTCTATCCTGGCTCCTTTTGCGGGACATCGTGGTGGCGAGGTGCCTGGGGATGTGTCGTGGAGTTGATTGTCCGTTCGGCGGTATTTAACAGCCCGTTCGTCGCTGATAGTCCAGACGGTGTGGAGGAGCTCACGGTTCAGGCAGCCATTCTCGTGCGCGCGCAAGCCAAGCCCCCTTATGTGGATTCATTTTGTATGTTGATAGGCCTTTTTAAGCATGGGATGCTTGAAGTGTAGTGTTCACTTACTGACCATCTGATCTTGGAGCTGTCTTTTGTTTGCTGCATGCCACTGTATTATTCGAAAGAAAGAAACGAAATCAAAATGCAAGAACAGTGCGCACCTAAACCACGTCACATTATATCCTGCATATTCACTGCACTCCCCTATCTCCACAGATAAAACAAAAGTTAAGCACAAACAAGTTAGGCCTGTTATCACTGAATAAAACTGCCCTGCTTTTTGCCAATTTTACATAGTGGTGTCCTTTGCAGTGTCTTAATTCTTGTAGTAAATCTCAGCATGTGCTTGTTGTCTCTAATAAATTTGGACCTAACCTTGATCATTTCATTAAAAGTGTCCTGCTGTTGGGCAATTTTACACTGGCATATCATATGTGATCTAATACTTTTTGTAGCAATGCATCTGCTTGTATGTTTTGTTTCTACTACATGTTAACCTTTTAATAATGATTCTTAATTCTTGTAGTAAAGCTTGAAAGAAATTGGAGTTTTGCATTAGTGAGAACAGGAACAGTCAATCTGAAGTACTAATGCAATATCAATCTGCCAGTTAAAGTAGGTCACTTACCACCTGATGAAAAAGCATGTCTTGCTACTAAAGCTCCCTTAAAAAAATTTTTTTAATTAAAATAAATTATTTTAGGGTGCTGCTGTTGTATAAAAGCTAATTATAAAAGAAAAAGGACAATTCCATGCCAAATATCTTCAACCAGTGTATGCTGATAATGAGACTCTCCATGAGAATTGAATTTTTCTGTAACACTGCATACAGCTTTAAGGAATCTCCTAAATATATTATTTTTAGGATTTGTTTATTTTTAATGTTGCCATTGAAACCATATTAAAAAGACATTTTAAAATATTTTTTTGCTTTGGTACATGTCCTAAAATGGCCAGACCTTAAAAAACCCTTTCATGCCTAAGCCTATTTCTGACATTTGTTGCTTACAAGTTAAAATATGTATTGTTTGCTACAAAATTACCTAGAACCGCTAAACATTGTATATATATTTTTAGCAGAGACCCTAGAGCAGTGATTCTCAACCAGGGTCCCTCCAAAGGTTGCTAGGGGTTCCTTCAGCATTGGGCAGTTTCTGCCTCTCAGATACGGAACACTGACACCATTGATCTTTTTAGCTATCTGTAAGGAGGTAATTCTTACCAATGACCACAAGTGTAAGGACTATTCTTCCCACTGACCATCACACTATTGCATCATGAGTTGTAGATTTCTAATTTTTAGCAGGGGTTCCCCCGAGACCGGAGAACTATTTTAAGGGTTCCTCTGTGGAAAAGGTTGAAAAAGGCTGCCCTAAAGAATAAAATGGTGATTGTTGCAATATTTTATGTCACACAGTATTTGCGCAGCGGTCTTTCAAATGCACTTTTTTGGGGAAAAAATAGTATTTTTATAAAAGCTTACCTGTAAAATCCTTTTCTTGGAGTACATCACGGGACACAGACCCATTGTAGTTACTATGTGGGTTATAGGCCACCTTCAGGTGACGGGCACTGGCACACCCTAAGACAGGAAGCCCACTCCCTATATAACCCCTCCCACTACTGGGAGTACCACCGTTTTTGTAGCAAAGCAATATATGTGTATTAGAAGAGGGGAGGGACCTCTGTGTCCCGTGATGTACTCCAAGAAAAGGATTTTACAGGTAAGCTGCCCTAGTGGAGTGCGCTTTAATTTGAGAGGGTGGAATCCTCCTCTTCAAACCATAAGCTTGAACAATTACTTGCTGAATCCATTTAGAAATAGTAGATTTCAATGCCGCCTGTCCTTTTCTAGGACCTTCAGGCAACACAAACAAAACATCAGTTTTTCGGATCTGAGCAGTTGCCTTCAATTAGACTTTGACTGCTCTCACCACATCAAGAGAATGTAGTGACTTCTCTTCCACTGAACAGGGTTCTGGGAAAAATGAAAGTAGAACAATATCCTGGTTTAGATGAAAACCAGACACTACCTTCGTTAGGACGTTAGGATGAGGACGCAATACTACATTATCCTTGTGAATAATCAAATATGGCTCTTTACAAGAGAGAGCAGCCAACTCTGATACCCTTCTTGAAAAAGATATGGCTACCAGAAAAACAAATTTTCTTGTCAAAAGGACCATGGGACTATGTTGTATCGGCTCAAAAGGCTGCTTCTGTAATGCCGATAGAACTAAATTCAAGTCCCAAGGGTTCAGGGGTGTCCTAACCGGCTAATTAAACCACATTAACCCCTGAATAAAGCTATGAACCAAAGAATCCAAAGCAAGTGGTCTTTAAATAATACCGATAAGGCCAAGACCTGGCCTTTGATGGTACCCAAGGCCAGCTTCATTTCCAACCCCATCTGCAGAAAGTCAAGGATTCTACCTATGACATACTTCCTGGGGTGCCAACCCCTGGATTCACACCAGGAGACATATGCCTTCCAGACTCTATAATATATGATTCTGGAGGCCGGATTCCTTGCATTAATCAAGGTAGATACCACTGAACCTGACAGCCCACGCTTCTTCAAAATGTGGGACTCAATAGCCAAACCATTAAATTTAGCATTTGTAAGGTAGGATGGAATACCGGACCTTGCGAGAGAAGGTCTGGACGTGGTGGTAGGGTCCATGGGTCCCCTACCGCCATCCTTATAATTTCTGCATACCAAGATCTTCTGGGCCACGCGGGGTGACAAGGCTATGTTTACCTACCTCACTTATATGCTTAATGATACATATCATAAGTGATTAAAACCTTTTATCTCTATGAATCAACCCACGCAGTTGCATCTATAACCCATGAAATCAATAAGGAATGATAACTGTGCAAAAAGAATAACAATCACATTTATTTATACAGAAAAGAAAGGTTAGAATAATCAGAGATTACCAAATAAAGTATAGAGATGTTACAAATGCAGTGTTGCCAGTGTTTACAAAGAAAGGTAATGCAAAAAGGAGATAAGGTTACAATTGACTCCACCACAGGGGCCACAAGAATCACCAACTTCCCTTCCTGCTTGATCCTGCGAAGAAGACGTGGAAGTAGCAGAATAGGAGGGAATGCATAAATCAGTGAGAACTGTTTCCATGGGAACACCAAGGCATCTGTTCCACATGCTAGTGGATCCTTTGTTCTTGACACAAAGTTGTCGATCTTCTTGCTGAACCTGGACACAAACAGATCTACGTCTGGGATCCCCCATCTTCCGCATATTGCCAGGAAGATATCGGGGTGAAGGGACCATTCTCCTGGGAATAACTGCTGGCAACTCAAGTAGTCCGCCTGCCAATTTTCTATTCCTGGAATGAAGACTGCCAATAGGCATGGTACATTGTTTTCTGCCAAAGCTAGGATATGATTCACTTCTCTCTGGGCCGCACGATGTCTTGTGCCCCCTTGGTGATTGATATAGGCCACTGCTGTGGCATTGTCGGATTGGATCCTGACAGGACAATTCCGTAACCTCACCGTCCAGGCCCTCAGGGCTTAGCACGCCGCCCGAATCTCTAGAATGTTGATGGGCAAGGTTATTTCTGATCTGGACCATTTCCCTTGGACAGTCGCCTCCTCCAGGACTGCTCCCCAACCTGAAAGGCTGGCATCTGTTGTTACCACCTTCCAGGTAACTGGTAGGAAGGATTTTCCCTTCTGCAGATTCTTGGTTATCAACCACCAACTGAGGTTCCGGTGCACCCTCGGAGACAGGCACATTGGGAAATCTAGAGCTTGGACCTTCTTGTTCCAAGCCGACAGGATACTGTTTTGCAGCAGTCTCGAATGAAACTGAGCATAAGGAGCGGCCTCGAATGAAGCCACCATCTTTCCCAACAACCTCATGCAAAGTCGAATAGAAGGATTCTTCCTTGCCGTGACCACCTGAATCAGTTCCCTTATGGCACTGATCTTCGCCGGAGGCAGGAATACATTTTTCTGGGCTGTATCTATCATCAGACCCAAGTATTCTAATCTCCTTGATGGTTTTAAGGAAGACTTTTCTAGGTTGAGAATCCAACCTAGGTATTCCAGGTAATTAAAAGGTAACCTAGATTTCACATAGGTTGGACTTAATGGACTTGTGTCTTTTTTCAACCTCACCTACTATGTAACTATGACTGTGATGACCATACTTTGGTCTAAGTGGGCTACCGACTGGTCTATCAAGAGCAGATCGTCTAGGTAAGATATAAGTGTTATACCTTGGGCCCTTAATCTGGCTAGAGGATGGGCCAGGACCTTTGTAAACACTCGAGGTGCAGTAGCTAGACTGAAAGGCAGAGCTACAAATTGAAAATGAAGATTTTCTACCTCGAAACATAGATATTTCTGGTGAGCGGGAAAAATAGCACATGGAGGTATGCATCCTTGATGTCAATTGACACCAGAAGTTTTCCACCTTGTAGGATGGAGACTACTGATCGGATTGACTCCATGCGAAAAGAGCGGATTTTCAGAAACCGGATGAGATCTTTGAGATTTAGAATGGGTCTGACGTCTCCATTTGGTTTTGGTACCATGAAAAGGTTTGAATAAAACCCCAATCCCTGCTCTTCTATGGGGACCACCGATATCACCCTTTGAGACAAAAGATGGTCCAATGCTTGAAAGAGAGACTTCTTTTTATCTGGATCCTTGGGAACATTTGATCTGAGAAAACGAGGAGACAGGGACTCTTGGAACTCTAGTTTGCACCCTAGAGATAGTGAGGAAGCCACCCATTTGTCTCGACACTCTTCCTGCCAGACCCTTGAGAACTGCAGAAGTCTTCCCCCCACTCGAGCGAGCGGGGGCGCCCCTTCATAAGGAGGCTTTAGTATTTTGTTTTGTAGGTTTTCTTGCCCAGGACTTCTTTTGTCCCTGGGGTTGACCCTGAGGTTTACCTCTTGAGCCTGATGGCGGAGGCTGTCGTGACTACCTGGAGGATGATGCCCTGGCACTGGAGAGGAAGCTTGTCTAAACAAAATACACTTACTCTTTTTCCTAACTGGCAAAAGGGTACTTTTTCTGTGATGTACGATAAAGAAAAGACACTTTCATTAATTGAAAAAAAACTAAACAGTAAAGTTAGACCAATTTTTTTGTATAATGTGCAAGATGATGTTAATAGATACCTAACATGTCATGCTTTGAAATTGCGCCCGCTCGTGGAATGGCGACAAACTAAGGTGACTAAAAATCTCCATAGGCGACGCTTTTTAAAAAAATTAACGGTTACCAGGTTAGAGATTCAGAAGAAGGCTTTTGCTAGAATTATTGATCTCGCTCAAACTATCGCGGCGATACCTCACATGTGTGATTTGAACACCGTTTATATATGTGGGCACAACTTACGAATGCATTTTCTTTGCCGCGCAAGCTCGCAGGGACAGGGGGATGCTTTAAAACATTTTTTTTCTTATTTATGTTTTTTTTATTTTTTACATTGTCACTTTTAAAAAAAATTCGGATCACTTTTATTGCTGTCACAAGGAATGGAAACATCCCTTGTGATAGGTACTCTTTATGGCAGGATCTGGGGTCTAAAAGACCCCAAATCCCTTCTTTGCACTTCAAAGTATTCAGATCGACAAAATCAGCAATTCTGAATACTGTCATTCTTTTAAAATCTGCGCCATTGGCAGCCGAGTAAACCGGAAGTGACATTGTGTCGACGCTCCCGTGTGTTTACATAGAAGACTGGAACAAAGCGATTTCCAGCTTTGTTTCAGTCTTACTCTAGCCGGTGGAAGTGCCAGATGATGGATCGGCTCTCGTGGTGGGACGGGAGGTCCGAGAAGAGCGGCGGAAGGCGGCGGGAGAGGTGATATCCCTTCCCGCTCCTTTGGGATAACAACCGAGCAGCTTTTAGCCACATCGGTTGTTATCCCCAAAGAGCCAACTGCCCGCTCTAAAAATGGTACCAGGGTGATGCCTGCAGCTTTAGGCATCTTTCCGGTATAACCCCTTAAAGCCGAGGCTGCATATGTGCGTATGGTCGGCAATAAGGGGTTAACAACCAGATTTATCCACCTCTGGACTTCAATGTGATTCACCTGCTAGTTTGGGTTCACGGAAATTAAAACACGTTTCTCTGAACCCTGGGCAAAGTGAACTTGGGCAGCTTTGCCCATCACTAACGCTGAGGATAATCCTTTTGTATTTTAGCTCTTCTGTCATTTAAATGTCTTTTTGTTTTATCTGTGATATTTTTGCTGTCATTACTGTTATTACCATGCTATCGTTTATGCTCCTGAAAATTAGGATTAATGCTATGGAATAGGCCAAAGTAGGAGTAATGAGAGCATAACGGTCCTGTTCAACAGCTTAGGAGACAAGCCTGCTGCAGGATTTAGCCATTTAAAAAAAGGTAAAAGAAAAGCAGATTTATTACTGTATGTCTACAGCAGTGGTGGCTGGTGAAGTTTTAGGATGGGGGGCGCCAGACCCGCCCTTCCTTTTTGACCCCTCCCACTTGGTGAAAATCGGCGTGGTTTCAGCTAAATAGTGGGCATGGCTCTAAGGTGGTGTGGTTAGCATCGGAGATGAACGAGGGATGGGGGGAGAGGGAGGGATAGCAAGCCCAGATCCTACACAACAATAGAAATATGTGTATTCTAGAAAGTTTAACAATCAGCAGATAAAGATATTCCAAACACCTGGTGTCAGGGCTGGACTGGGACAAAAATTTGGCCCTGGACTTGATCCAGACCAGCCCACTTTAATTTTGCAAACACACACAAAAACAGTATATACGCAGTTACCGTGACCAGTGACATTAAATTATTCATCCGTTACCGTGACCAGTGACATTAAATTACTAATCAGTTACTGTGACCAGTGGCATTAAATTATTCATCAGTTACCGTGGCCAGTGGCAGTAATTATTCATCAGTTACCGTGGCCGGTGGCATTAAATTATTCATCAGTTATCATGACCAGTGGCATTAAATTATTCATCAGTTACCGTGACCAGTGACATTAAATTATTCATCCGTTACCGTGACCAGTGACATTAAATTACTAATCAGTTACTGTGACCAGTGGCATTAAATTATTCATCAGTTACCGTGGCCAGTGGCAGTAATTATTCATCAGTTACCGTGACCAGTGGCATTAAATTATTCATCAGTTACCATGGCCGGTAGCATTAAATTATTCATCAGTTATCATGACCAGTGGCATTAAATTATTCATCAGTTACCGTGACCAGTGACAATAAATTACTAATCAGTTACCGTGACCAGTGGCATTAAATTATTCATCAGTTACCGTGGCCGATGGCATTAAATTATTCATCAGTTATTATGACCAGTGGCATTAAATTATTCATCAGTTACTGTGACCAGTGACATTAAATTACTAATCAGTTACCGTGGCCAGTGACATTAAATTACTAATCAGTTACCGTGGCCAGTGACATTAAATTACTAATCAGTTACCGTGGCCAGTGGCATTAAATTAATAATTGACCACTGGCATTAAATTAATATTAATGCCACTGGTCACGGTAACTGATTAATAATTTAATGCCACTGGTCAATTATTAATTTAATGCCACTGGTCATGGTAACTGATGAATAATTTAATGCCACTGGTCACGGTAAGTGATTAATAATCACTTACCGTGACCAGTGGCATTAAATTATTCATCAGTTACCATGATAAGTGGCAGTGCATTTACCCCTACCCCCTCCCCCCACCATGCTGCATATTACAGATACAGAAATCACAGACACTGACAGTAACAGACTCAGTTTTATTAATCATACCATGCAGCCTGCATTCCGTATAGCATCTGATGATTAGCTTATTTAGTGCTTACTTGAATTACACTATCGATTTGGTCGGGTCCCTGTCTGTGCTGCTGTCTGTACTTGCTGCAACTTGGAATTTTCTGGTTCCGGAATCATGACTTAATTGGCATAGTATACAGTAAATATCTCCTAAACGGTGCAAGTTTTATTATAGGTTTATAGGTACAAACAGACAAGGGGAGTTTGCTTCCTCTTTAATTTATTGTATTGGTGGTCCAACCACCTTTTTTTCACACAAATAGAGCTTTGTTTTGGTGGTATTTAATCACTAGTGGGTTTTTTATTTTTTGTGCTATAAATAAAAAAAGACCATAAATGTTGTGAAAAAAATGCATTTTTCTTTGTTTCTTTCATAAAATTTTGCTAATTAGTATTTTTTCTTCATAAATTTTGGCCAAAATTTATATTGCTACATATCTTTGGTAAAAATGACCCAAATCTCATTTCTTGAGACACTAACAAGTCAGGAAAGTACAAATACCCCCCAAATGACCACTTTTTAGAAAGTAGACATTCCAAGGTATTAAGTAAGTAGCGTGGTGAGTTTTTTTAAGTTGTAATTTTTCCCACAATTCTTTGCAAAATGAAAATTTTTTTTTTTTTTTTTTTTTTTTACAAAATTGTAATATTATCAGGTTATTTCTCACACACAGCATATGCATACAACAAATTACACCCCAAAATAGATTCTGCTACTCTTCCCAAGTATGGTGATACCACATGTGTGAGACTTTTACACAGCCTGGCCACATACAGAGCACCAACATTGAAGTAGCACCTTCAGGCTTTCTACGAGCATAAATGACACATTTCATTTCTCAACCACCTATTACACTTTTGAAGGCCCTGGAGCACCAGGACATTGGAATTGCCCACAAAATGACCCCATTTTCGAAAGCAAACACCCCAACGTGTAATCTATGAGGCATTATGAGTCTTTTGAACGGTTCATTTTTTTCCAGAAGTTTTTGGCAAATGTGGAAAAAAAATGAAAACGCTTTTTTTTTACACAAAGTTGTCAATTAATAAGATATTTCTAACACATAGCATGTATACGTTGGCGAGCGGTGTCTCCGTGACACGCCAGCACAGAAGAAACAGGGATGCGCGCACACGATCGCGCGCATTCCCCGTTTAAATGGACTGACATCATATGACGCCCGCCCAGAACATGAGCCGTGCCGCCTGGCCGTCATATGATGGGCGGCAAGCGGTTAAGATATTATTTAGAAAGCATTTTGAAGTATAGAGAGAAAATAAATTTTGGCTTTACTCTGACATTTATTTGGAACTTGAATAGTTCAGATCAGTGATGCAAAAGAAGGAAGGTTACAGCGAGATAACTAGCATTTTCAAAAGGAAGTGACAATCTTTATATTTCTCTTATGACAGATGCACTTTACATTATTGCTGGCAGGGTTAGATTACTAATGCGATAAATTAAGATACTATTTTGAATGTATTCCTGTAAAGCTTCTGTGGCTTTAACATTACAGTAAAACCTTGGTTTGAGAGTAACTTGGTTTAAGAGCATTTTGTAAGACAAGCAAAATTCTTAAATAAATTTTGACTTGATATACAAGCGAAGTCTAGATATAAAAGTAGCGTCATGTCACAACTGAGTATAAAACAGAACAGAGGCGCCTCTAAGTGTAGCAATATGGTTACATTTAATGAAGGTACAACATTTAGCAAGTCACATGGTTGATGATTAAAACAGCCACATCTAAGTAGCAGGCATCTGGGGTAAAGCTGTCCACATAAACCATCCTCCACACCACTATCGACGTCATCCCTTCCATGCTGCACTCCACGAGCTCTTCCAGGCTCACTTTCAAGTCGCTCTACTGCAGGGTAGTCTTCCTGGTCACGATTGCAGACTGACAGCGGTGAGAGCTGGCGGTGCGGTGGTCTATGTGGACAGCTTTACCCCAGATGCCTGCATACTTAGATGTTCCTTTTAACCACTTCACCCCCGGATCAATTGGCAGCTCAATGACTGGAGGACTTTTTACAATTTGGCACTGCGCTGCTTTAACTGGCAATTGCGTGATCATGCAATGTTGTACCCAAACGAAATTTGTGTCCTTTTTTTACCCACAAATAGAGCTTTATTTTGATGGTATTTTATTGCCTCTGCGATTTTTATTTTTTGTGATATAAATGGAAAAAGCCTGAAAATTTTGAAAAAAAACGATATTTTCTATTTTTTGTTATTAGAAAAATCAAATAAACTCAATTTTAATCATACATTTAGGTCAAAATGTATTCAGCTACATGTATTTGGTAAAAAAATGTCAATAAGCGTATATTTATTGGTTTGCGCAAAAGTTATAGCGTCTACAAACTAGGGTACATTTTCTGGAATTTACGCAGCTTTTAGTTTATGACTGCCTATCTCATTTCTTGAGGTGCCAAAATGGCAGGACAGTACAAACCCCCCCCCCCCCCAAATGACCCCATTTTGGAAAGTAGACACCCTAAGGAAATTTCTAAGAGGCATGTTGAGCCCATTGAATATTTATTTTTTTGTCCCAAGTGATTGAATAATAACAAAAAATAAATAAATACATTTGTTTTTGCACAAAGTTGTCATTAAATGATATATTGCTCACGCATGTCATGGGCATATGTGGAATTACACCCCAAAATAAATTTTCTGCTGCTTCTCCTGAGTACGGGGATACCACATGTGTGGGACTTTTGGGGAGCCTAGGCACGTACAGGGCCCCGAAATTCAAGCACCGCCTTCAGGATTTCTAAGGTCGTAAATTTTTGATATCACTCCTCACTACCTATCATAGTTTTGAAGGCCATAAAATGCCAAGATGGCACAACCCCCCCCAAATTACCCCATTTTGGAAAGTAGACACCCCAAGCTATTTGCTGAGAGGCATGTTGAGTCCATGGAATATTTTATATTTTGCCGCAAGTTGCGGGAAAATGACACATTTTTTTTTTTTTTTTTTGCACAAAGTTGTCACTAAATGATATATTACTCACACATGCCATGGGCATATGTGGAATTACACCCCAAAATACATTCTGCTGCTTCTCCTGAGTACGGGGATACCACATGTGTGTGATTTTTTGGGAGCCTAGCCACGTACAGGACCCCAAAAACCAAGCACCGCCTTCAGGATTTCTAAGGGCATAAATTTTTGATTTCACTCCTCACTACCTATCACAGTTTCGAAGGCCATAAAATGCCAAGATAGCACAACCCCCCCAAATGACCCCATTTTGGAAAGTAGACACCCCAAGCTATTTGCTGAGAGGCATGGTGAGTATTTTGCAGCTCTCATTTGTTTTTGAAAATGAAGAAAGAAAAGAAAAAATTTTTTTTTTTCTTTTTTCAATTTTCAAAATTTAGTGACAAAAAGCGAGGTCTGCAAAATACTCACCATACCTCTCAGCAAATAGCTTGGGGTGTCTACTTTCCAAAATGGGGTAATTCTGGGGGGTTTGTGCCATCTTGGCATTCCATGGCCTCCGAAGCTTTTAGTTTATGACTGCATATCTCATTTCTTGAGGTGCTAAAATGGCAGGGCAGTACAACCCCCCTCCCCCATGACCCCATTTTGGAAAGTAGACACCCCAAGGAAATTGCTGAGAGGCATGTTGAGCCCATTGAATATTTTTTTTTTTTTTCCCAAGTGATTGAATAATGACAAAAAAAAAATATTTTACAAAAAGTTGTGTAAATGATATATTGCGCACATATGCCATGGTTATATGTGGAATTGCACCCCAAAATACATATTTCTGTTTCTCCTGAGTATGGGGATACCACATGTGTGGGACTTTTTGGGAGCCTAGACATGTACGGGGCCCCCTAAAACCAAGCACCGCCTTCAGGATTTCTAAGGGCGTAAATTTTTGATTTCACTCCTCACTACCTATCACACTACTCCTCACTACCTATCACAGTTTTGAAGGCCATAAAATGCTAAGATGGCACAAGCCCCCACAAATGACCCCATTTTGGAAAGTAGACACCCCAAGCTATTTGACGAGAGGCATAGTGAGCATTTTGCAGCTCTCATTTGTTTTTGAAAATGAAGAAAGAAAAGAAAAATGTATTTTTTTTTCTTTTTTCAATTTTCAAAACTTTGTGACAAAAAGTGAGGTCTGCAAAACACTCACCATACCTCTCAGCAAATAGATTGGGGTGTCTACTTTCCAAAAGTGGGTCATTTGGGGGGGTTGTGCCATCTGGGCATTCCATGGCCTCCGAAACTGTGATAGGCAGTGAGGAGTGAAATCAAAAATTTACACCTTTAGAAAGCCTAAAGGCGGTGCTTGGTTTTCGGGGTCCCGTACGTGGCTAGGCTCCCAAAAAGTCTCACACATGTGGTATCCCCATACTCAGGAGAAGCAACAGAATGTATTTTGGGGTGTAATTTCACATATGCCCATGACATGTTTGAGCAATATATCATTTAGTGACAACTTTGTGCAAAAAAAAAAAAATTGTCTTTTTCCCGCAACTTGTGTAAAAATATGAAATATTCCATGGACTCAACATACCTCTCAGCAAATAGCTTGGGGTGTCTACTTTATAAAATGGAAATGGGGTCATTTGGGGGAGGTTTTTAACTGTCCTGACATTTTATGCACAACATTTAGAAGCTTATGTCACACATTACCCACTCTTCTAACCACTTGAAGACAAAGCCCTTTCTGACACTTTTTGTTTACATGAAAACATTTTTTTTTGCAAGAAAATTACTTTGAACCCCCAAACATTATATATTTTTTTAAAGCAAAGGCCCTACAGATTAAAATGGTGGGTGTTTCATTTTTTTTTCACAAAGTATTTGCGCAGCTATTTTTCAAACGCATTTTTTTGGGAAAAAACACACTTTTTAAATTTTAATGCACTAAAACACACTATATTGCCCAAATGTTTGATGAGATAAAGAAGATGATCTTAGGCCGAGTACATGGATACCAAACACGACATGCATTAAAATTGCGCACAAATGTGCAGCAGCGGCAAACTACATACATTTTTAAAAGCCTTTAAAAGCCTTTACAGGTTACCACTTTAGATTTACAGAGGAGGTCTACTGTTAAAATTACTGCCCTCGATCTTACCTTCGCGGTGATACATCACATGCATGGTGCAATTGCTGTTTACATTTGACGCCAGACCGACGCTTGTGTTCGCCTTTGCGCGAGAGCAGGGGGGGACAGGGGTGCTTTTTTTCTTTTTTTTTTTCTTTTTTTTGCTTTTTTATCTTATTTGTAAACTGTTCCTTTCATTTTTTTTTATCATTTTTATTGTTAAATGTAAATATCCCCTATGATAGCAATAGGTAGTGACAGGTACTCTTTTTTGAAAAAAATGGGGTCTATTAGACCCTAGATCTCTCCTCTGCCCTCAAAGCATCTGACCGCACCAAGATCGGTGTGATAAAATGCTTCCCAATTTCCCAATGGAGCTGTTTACATCCGGCAAAATCTAAGTCATGAAATGCTCATAGCTTCCAGTTTCTTAGGCCATTCAGAGGCCATAGAGATGATTGGAGCTGTTCTGGTCTCTGAGCAGCTTTATGGTCAGCTGTCGGAACCACCGGCTGCATTCTCAGGTTCCCTGTTGGGACAGGAGAGCCAGAGAAAACCTCCCACTGCTTGTAAAAGCAGTCTAGAGGCTAATTAGCCACTAGGATTGCTTTTACATGAAAGCCGACCGCTGGCTGAAAAGAATGATACCAAGATGATACCTAAACCCACAGGCATCATTCTGGTATAACCACTCAAAGTCCAGCAACATGCCAGTACATAACTGGTCCTTGTTGGGCATATATTGTAATCTTTTTTTTCATGCAGCCTGTGGGCGGAAAAAAAAAAAAGAGATTGATCGGTGGCTATGCCCACCATTAGAATACCTCCCTTCATCCACCCACTTCTAATGATGGGCATACATGCACCATTTTGTTTTTAACTGTGGTGGTGAAATCACCTCCTACAGCACTGGAGTCACGGCTTTATCTATTATGGGGGCAAACGCTGTTGCTGTCAAGATAAATAAATCGGCGCTGCAACTGAATGGCTTACCTTCTAAGCAAATGATGGTTAACAATAAAAGAAAGTAACATTACAGTATAACAGTAAGACATACCATACCTGCAAAGCAAATCCAAAAAAAAAAATAGCAAAAAATAAAACATTTTTTAACGCAATCTGTGCCTAAAATATATATATGCCAAAGCATGGGGGCATCCACCCCAAAAGTTAGGAGCAAATTGTTCCTCCACCCCTGCTGCCCCCATGCTTCGGCATATATGCTCTTTTTTTAACATGTGGTGGTGAAATCACCTCCTACAGCGCTGGAGTCACGGCTTTATCTATCGTGGGAGCAAACGCTGTTGCTGTCAAGATGGATAAATCTGCGCTGCAGCTGAATGGCGTACCTGCTAAGCAAATGTTGGTTAACAATAAAACAAACATTACAGTATAACATACCATACCTGCAAAGCAAATACAATAAAACATAGTGAAAATAAAACCAAGAGAGAACGATAGATATAGAACAATAGTGAGTGAACAGTAGAGTGGAAAGTAGAGAGCGAACATGAGAGAGAGAGAGAAGAAAAATACAACCACAACTATTTTTAGCTTTTTTATTTATTTATTTTTTTGTGTTTTTTTTTTTTTTTTCACTTTTATAAAAACTGTAAAAAAACCTATAAACTGAGCGTTGCAGATTAGGGTCTCTCAAAATGTGATGGCCATCACATCTTTCGAGACCCTGAGACCCTGTGTATGTGTGCCTATGACTGTGTGGTGCTGTACCCTATGCTAATACTCAACTAGTGTGTGATAGCATTCAAAACAGTCACCAATGCAAAGACCAGGTTGGTCAGGACAGGAGGGACAATAAAAGAGGGTGTCACGCCAAAATCCGCGCTTTCTACAGACACGACATCTTCTTTGAGGTGTTCTCTGATTAGGGGCACCAGAGAGGACATGCGGAAAATGCCTCTCATGCAGCCGGCTTACTTCATTTGCATTGGGAAGTTGGGCCAGAGCACCATCTGGAAACAGAAGGGCTCCGATGATTTCTTCCTGGAATTTAAGGAAGGATCCAGTTCGTCCTGAAGCTCTGTATAGCACATGAGCGTTCAGCAAAGCCAATTGAAATAAGTATACAGACACTTTTTTATACCAGCGTCTGGCCTTACAGGCAATTAGGTACGGTGCCAACAACTGGTCGTTGAGGTCCACCCCTCCCATATTGAGGTTATATTCGTGGACACAGAGGGGTTTCTCCACAACACCAGTCGCCGTCCCCCAGCCTAAGACGAGAATCTACAAGCCGCTGGGGTAAGCCCCGGCGATTAGATCGCTTGGTGCCACATGCGCCAATTTGATGATCAAACAAGTGACTAAAAAGTGCCATGCTTGTGTAAAAATTGTACACATACAAGTGGTATCCCTTTCCGAATAAGGGTGACACCAAGTCCCACACAATCTTACCAGCGCTCCCTATGTAGTCAGGGCAGTTCTCCGGCTCTACGGAACTATCTCTTCCCTCGTAAATCATAAAACTACATGTATAGCCTGTGGCCCTGTCACAGAGCTTATACATCTTGACCCCATATCTGGCACGCTTGCTGAGAAGATACTGTTTGAATGACAAATGCCAGAAAACTAAATCAGGGACTCATCAACGCAGACAACTTGATGGGGAGTAAACAAGGCTGCAAAACGTTGGTTGAAGTGGTTTACGAGGGGCCAAATTTTGTAGAGCTGATCAAATTCAGGGTCACCCTGAGGACGACAGCTTTCATTGTTGTTGAAATGCATGAACCGCAAGATCTGCTCGTATCGTGTCCTGGTCATGGAGGCAGAGAACACGGGCATATGGTGAATTGGGTCAGTGGACCAAAATGACTGCAACCCACTCTTTTTAGTTATGCCCATGAGGAGGGATAGGCCCAGGAAGGTCTTAAATTCAGAGACCGTAATTGGTCTCCAATCTCTGGCAAGGGCCAGCTGGGCATTAGCGGTGAATAATTGACCAGCATATAAATTGCTTTGGTCCACAATAGATCTATAGAGATCGTCAGTGAAAAACAGCGAATAAAAATCAAGTGACGTAAAATCAACTATTTCCACTTGAGTTCCGGGTTGGCTAGTGAATGGGGGAAGTACGGGTGCTGCAGAAGTGGTGGGTTGCCAATTAGGATTGGCAAATGCAGCAGAAAGGGCACTATGGGCTCAATGGGCCTGTCTTTATCTTCTTGGTGGCAGCGGGACACTACTCGTGCTTGCCACCTCACCAACTTGAACTGCACTTATGGACTCGCCACATCACCAAGTGTTACTACAGTGCTGGATGTATGACCAGGATGTACTAGGCCGCTGGTGCTTGCCAGTTCATCAGAAGGAATAGCGGCGCTAGTACTGGCTCTCTGCTCGAAACAAGGGACCTGCAGTTATTGCACCTCAACGATATCAGATCGAGGTCTGGTACACCTGACTTTGGCAGGGACCACAACTCCATCGTCAGAGCTATCTGTCAGGGTGCCGCTGTCATCTACAGGTTTGTATTCTGAGCCTGAATCTGTCAGATGAGTAACTTTCTCTTCACTATCTTTCATGCTCAGAAACATGTAGGCCTCTTCACTACTGTACCTTCGATTTGCCATTTTGGGCTCTAAATTTACTGGTACAGTAGTGAGACTCACAGGTAAAAAAGCTCTTGACTGTTAGCGACTGATTCAAATGCTACCAAAAAAACTGTTAGCGTTCGCAGGGATCTGGTCTGACTCTGAAAATGCTGCAGTTATGTGTGTTGTGTTTTGTAAGTGACAGTGATCAATTGATACTGCACTTGGGTGGGCTGGGCTGGGCGGAGGGGCTAAATGCAGGTGCTAGCAGGTATCTGGGCTGGTCCCACTAACACTGCATTTTGGGAACCCTAAACTGTTGGGGACACTAGTATAGATCTGATCAGATCATAGTTACATAGTTACATAGTAGGTGAGGTTGAAAAAAGACACACGTCCATCAAGTCCAACCTATGTGTGTGATTATGTGCATTATCAGATATTGATCCGTTCAGACACTATACTACTAAGGGAGGCATATGGTGCGTGCGTGGGTGTAAGCGGTACTGGCACTGATCTGATGCTGCCTGGGACAACGCAGACCCTATCTGACCCTAAAACCTAACTTTGATCACCCACCGGGTGATCAGGGGGTTAAACCTTTATTGGGTAAAAATACGGCGGGTGCCCTTACGCTATAAGAAAAAATCTAGCTAAACTGCGTGACACTTATACTGTGATCCCAGGTGACAGGGGGTAATCAAGGGGTTAAACCTTTATTGGGGGGGTTAGGGGGGGTCCCTAAACCTATCTGAGCCTAATACTAATTACCCTAATACTGATCAGTGTCACTAATGACACTAGTACAGCGATCAAAAAAAATCTGATTGCTGTACTGGGTGACACAGTGACAGGTGGTGTAAGGGTTAATTGGGGGGGTGATCGGGGGGTGAATTGTGTGCCTACATGACCTGGTGTCAGTGTAGTGTTGGTGCACTTACTTGTATGTCTTCTCTCCTCTCGGTCTGGAACGAAAAGACCGACACGAGGAGAGATGACATCACTTCCCCTGTCAGTGTTTACAGTTACACAGACAGGGGAAGGATCTCATTAGTCAGGACTGATCGCCAGGTCCAGGCCAGATATCATTGACCTGGGCCTGGGGATTGATCGGTTCCTGATCGAATCCGATCATCGCGGCCGCCGTACTATGACGGCGATTCGCCTGCCTGTGCCATTCTGCCGCAGTTTAACTGCGGCAGATGGTTGGCAAGCGGTTAATTATCAATCATATGAGTTTCTAAATGTTGTACCTTCAATAAATGTAACCATATTGCTACACTTAGAGGTGCTTCTCTTCTCTTTTATACACTGTAGCTGGATTTTGCTTCTAGACTAAAGGACTTTTCCTTTATTTCTTATGGACAAATTCGCTTTGATATACAAGTGCTTTGGATTACAAGCATGTTCCCAGAATGAATTATGCTCGCAATTTAAGGTTTTACTGTTCTAGTATATATTATTTTAGTATCTGCAAATAGCTTGACATTTAAATACTGTATATACTTATTTTATTTTATTTCTGTTGAAAACAGCAAACGTTTCTTCAAGGGTGCTTGTATAATCATATATTGTATGTCACAGGATTAGTGAATGCATTTAATTGTTTGCTTTTAAGGATAGCAGCTTACTATGCTTTAGACTTAAGTAAACAAACCAGAGCTTTTACTGCATTATTGCTAGGCTTACACTCTCACTGCTTCATCACAATGCAAAGTACAGAAATATCAACTTTTTTTTCTCTTCGAACAAGTGACATTGTAGACATTCAGATAATATTTGAACCTATTTGCTTTCTAATCTTTACAAGTATGGTAGGGGGTGGTGTTTTCCTTCAGTTAGACAAATAGTAATGTGGTTTTAAAACTCAGTTTCATGAAGTAACATTTCACTTTAGAAAAAGGCAAGCAGTAGCACTGTGCTATATCCTATTCCTGTACTAAAATGTAGCAGAGAGGAAGAACTAAGACACTGTACACTTATTTTATAGGTTTTATAGGTGTGTAAAAGTCATACAAGCAAACGATTCATATAATAAAACACAGGTAATCCATTAGGAAGTAGAATTCATTTTGGTATGAACTTTTTAAACGTAAACTGAAATGTAATTGGCAAGCATGGACCACTAATTTAAAAATCCTGGCACTTGCTACAAGGATTGGCCTACTCAGACTATTTGTGGACTTTTCTGCTCACCTATGGGTCATTTACCCTTAGTTACACCTGTTTAATAAAACATCAAAGTCACTGGACCTTTTAAACATTTTGTAATTAGGCCACATTATACTGTGTTAGCAGGAGAACCTATCAAAACCTGATAAACACATAGGTAGGCCAGTGTGCTTTTTATGCCACAGCACTTTTTATTCTCTCTAATATAGCCTGCTGGTTAGTTGCTATGGGTATCTGAACTTAGGACATTGGGATATTAAGTGACTGAAATCAAAAATTCCAACACATTATTATACATGATTTATACATTAAAGGGTTAACTAATCGGTGGTGAAAATGTAAAATCATCTAGTCATTACCACATTGTATTTCAATTATTTCTAGCCTATCCCTTTTACTCTGGATGATCTTGAAATTTGTAAACTTTTGTTGTGAAGATACCCACACTTTTACATCCTTCAATTCTCTGTCACATATTCCTTATGTCTTGTTGATTGGTACCATTGTTTTACAGAATTCAAAGCGCCTGCCTTCTGAATTACAGAGGTGATGAGAGAAGGAGTTTCAGGAGGCAGAGTCAGTATAGAAATCACTGCTTGTAGGCAGCAAGGTAACATGGGAAATGTAGTCCTTAGAAATGAAATATAAAAAGCAGAGAGAAAAAAAAATGCAAACCAAGCAGGGAATCCAGCACGTTGTAGAAAGAGATGGTCAGCAGACAGGCAGCACTCAAAACATGAAAGGAGATATTCCAAGTAAGCTTATATTGGATTATCAAAAAATTGCTTCTATTATTATAATGCTGTTATAAAATGAAAGTGCGTGCTGTGACCACAGGTTTCTTTTAAATTATTGGGTAAAACTAAATTATGAAAAGTAAAAAATATCTTATTCCCCAAATTCAGAGTGTTGGGATAATTCTTCTATATTGTGTACATTAGTGTAGCAATTAGGTTTATTTACCAAACTCTCCAGAAATAGCAGCATATCCATATGGCTGTCCAAGCTTTGTCCGGCTTGGGGATTGCCATGCATTTTTGCCAAGAGTCCAAACAAATGGACCAACGATTAGTAAAAAGTTGTCCCTACTACAAGTTGAACAAGCCGAAAAGCATTCTACTCTCAGCACACTGAGTATTTCAGATGGTAACAAAAATGTTTACTAGTTTGTATTTCATGGGGAAAAGTTCCTTCCATCCATATTGCTTAGACTAAGCCTTTGATGCCTGTCATGTACCTGGTGGAGATCGGGATGTAGAGGGGGCTTCTCTTGCACCTCTTGTAAACACTCCTGGTAGTGATGACAGGAGGTGTGAGGACACAGAGTGGCATGAGGGCCGGTATAACAGGCAGCACCAGCTGAGGTTTGCAGGAAGCAGATGACGTGGATCACCAAGCAGGAACCAGGAGCTGGAACATTATGAAGCTTAACCACTTCAGCTCCGGAAGGTTTACCCCCCTTCATGACCAGGCCATTTTTTGCGATACGGCACTGCCTTACTTTAACTGACTGTTGCGCAGTCGTGCGACGCTGTACCCAAATAAACTGTAGTTCATTTCTTTTTCACAGATAGAGATTTCTTTTGGTGGTATTTGATCACCTCTGCAGTTTTTATTTTTTGCACTATAAACAATAAAAGGCCGACCATTTAAAAAAAAAAAAAAAAAACTATATTTTATTTACTTTCTGCTATAAAACATATCCAATAAAAAAATGAAAAAAAAAATCTAATTTCTTCATCAATTTAGGCCAATATGTATCCTGTTACATATCTCTGGTAAAAAAATAATCATATATTGATTTGTTTGCGCAAAAGTTATAGCATCTAAAACTATGAGATATATTTTTGGAATTTTTATTTATTTTACTAGTAATGGCAGCGATCAGCGACTTATAGCGGGACTGCAGCAGACAAATCAGACACCCAACTGACACTTTTGTCACTTTTTGGGGACCAGTGACACTAATACAGTGATCAGTGCTAAAAAAATATGCACTGTCACTGTACTAATGACACTGACAAGGAAGAGGTTAACATCAGGGGTGATCAAAGGTTTAACTGTGTTCCTAGGGAGTGCTTGCTAACTGTGTGGGGGGTGCTTGTACTGTGGAAAGGTATGTTTACATAGGCAGATCGCCGTTCTGCCTGTCTCCCAAACGATCGGCGCCCCAGACCCAGAAGTGCAAAATTATGTACAGGTACGTGATTCTGCCCAGAGTGGCCGCCCTGCCGCAGTAAATGTACGTGGGGCAGTCGACATCTGGTTAATCAGCGGGCAAGACTATAGCCAGGACAAAAGCCAAAAGGACATCAACAGCAGGGCAGCAAAGGTACAGGAACATAAGACAGAGGCTGAGTCAAGATACAGGCCAGGGTCAGCACACAGTTGGGCAGTGTGTCACAGAAGCACAAGACAGGAGCAGTTTCAGAGGTCGCAATAGGTATGCAGGAATCCAGAGATTGGTCGAGGGCAAGCTCGGTCAAGCACGGGTAGGCAGATATAGCATGTCAAGGAACGGGTTGAACAGGAACTAGCTGAAGACCACTCAGCAAACTGTTTATGCCATAGTCCAGCTTAAATAGGCTGTTGGCGCCAGTGCATGTACATTTGCGTACGTATGCATCTTGTGCACACGCTAATACTTTTCCACGTGCGTGGTATGGTCTAATGGCCTATTGCAGGGATGGGCAACCTCAGCACTCCAGCTGTGGTTAAACTACAAATCCCATCATGCCTCTGCCTCTAGGAGTCATTCCTGTGATTGTCAGGGTCTTGCAATGTCTCATGGGACTTGTAGTTTCAAAACAGCTGGAGGGCCGAGGTTGTTCACACCTGGCCTAATGGTTCCAACTGAGCTTCTCTTACAATGCCTCTCCCTTATTCCTTTGTCGAAGATATATAATGTAGGTTTGTGGGTTGTTTTCAACAACTTCACTTCTTTTTTTTCCCCTTTTTTATAAGTGACCACAAAGCCTCTGTTCTCAGCTGCATAATGAGACCGTAGGCGACAGGCAAGACCGACAAACATGCATTGAGAAATAAAAACACACTACAATTTTTTTTTTTTTTTTTTTTTTTATTTGATTAAATTTTGGCCATGGATCGGTTTATTGGTTTCAATAAATATATAAATAAATATTTAAATAATTATGTCTATAAATATGTCTAGCACAGCTGGAGAACTGACCATACTGTGTTATAAAGTCTAGTTTGGTCTGTTTTTGATAGGGAAGCAGAGGGACTGGCAGGAACACTAGGTATTTCACAAAAAGGAAGCAATACAAAGAGAGCAGGATACTTTTTCATACACCTACGTGATACAGCAGGAACATACCAGGAATATGAAATGTTGCATTTACATATTCTTTAACTTGAACGGCTCTGTAGTATTTTTCCTTTAAATCCTGGAGCCAGGGTGTTGGCAATCTCTACTCCCCTCCAATGAGTTGACCGTTTTACATATTTGGGCATTGGTGTGTATATGGGGTATACTTCATTGCTCTGTTCTTCAACAAGTAAAGTGCAGATGCTTCCCAAATGTGCATATGTCTTTAGACAGTACCCTGTCTGGAACCATAAAAAGATATTTATATACACCGATCAAAATTATAAATGCAACACTTTTGTGTTTGCCCCTATTTATCATGAGCTGAACTCTATTTCTCTCAAATATTGTTCACAAATCTGTCTAAATCTGTTAGTGAGCACTTCTCCTTTGCCAAGATAATCCATCCACCTCATAGGTGTGGCATATCAAGTCGCTGATTAGATAGCATGATTATTGCACAGGTGTGCCTTAGGCTGGCCACAATAAAAGGCCACTCTAAAATGTGCAGTTTTACTGTATTGGGGAATCTGGGGGGTCCGAAAACCAGTTAGTATCTGGTGTGGCCACCATTTGCCTCATGCAGTGCAGCACATCTCCTTCGCTTAGAGTTGATCAGCTTGTTGATTGTGACCTGTGGAATGTTGGTCCATTCTTCTTCAATAGTTGTGTGAAGTTGCTGGATATTGGCAGGCGTATACGCCGATCCAGAGCATCCCAAACATGCTCAATGGGTGACATGTCCCGTGAGTAGGGATGAGCTCGATGTTCTGGTCGAACATAAGTTTGACTCGAACATCGGATGTTCGCCCGAACAGCGAACATTATGGAGCGTTCGTGGAAAATTAGAGCGCCACGGAATGCCCCATAATGCACTGTGAGATCGCAGTGCATTGCTGTATGATGATTGGCCAAAGCATGCACCTGACTTGTCTGCACTAGGTATATGTAAAAAAAACGAACAAAAAATGCATTAATTTATGTCCACTGAACGATTTATTGATCATTACATGATGGCACTATCTTTTGCGCTCACGGCCAAATGTTCATTTTTCGAAAATGAGTTTGGCCCATTATTCATATAGTGTATGGCCAGCATAAGGCTCCCCAGTTCTTAAATGTCTTGCAGGGCAATTTCATGGGTCAGATGGTAGACGCACCAACTAGAAACAAGGCGTTACTAGATATACTGATTACCAACAATACAGACCTGATTACGGATGTGGAAATACGGAGCAATTTAGGAAACAGCAATCACAGATCAATTGACTTCTGTATAAATCACACAAATAGGAAATTACAAGGGGAACACAAAGACACTGAATTTCAAAAGAGCCAACTTCCCTAAACTACGAACCTTGCTAGAAGATATAAATTGGAATAAAATCTTAGAAACAACGAACACGGAGGAGAGATGGGTTTGCTTTAAGAGCATATTAAATAAGGTCATTAGCCAGTGCATCCCATTGGGAAATAAATTTAAAAGAGTGAACAAAAGTCCTAGATGGCTTAACTCTAATGTAAATGAAACAATGATTTTCTGATGTAAATTTCCAAGGTATGCCACATCCCATGAAAATTGAAAGAAGAAGGAACCCCTAGGGGTGGGACTTTAAATGCACTACCAATAAGCAATACAGATAAAAATAGTAGTTTTATTAATAATTGTAGAAAAATACATAGAATATTAGACAAGCTCATGGACATAGAAACATTAAATTGTGCAAATTGATGAACCCCAGGGTTCTGTGCTGGGACCAATCCTATTTAATTTGACCTGGAGGATGGGGTAAACAGTTCTATCTAAGCAGGGCAATAACTTCTCCGCAGGATGTGGAAACCTTTCAAAAAGATCTGAACAAATTAATGGGGTGGGCAACTACATGGCAAATGAGGTTCAATGAAGAAAAATGTAAAATAATGCATTTGGGTGGCAAAAAATATGAATGCAATCTATACACTGGGGGGAGAACCTCTGGGGGAATCTAGGATGGAAAAGGACCTGGGGGCCCTAGTAGATGATAGGCTCAGCAATGGCATGTAATGCCAAGCTGCTGCTAACAAAGCAAACAGAATATTGGCATGCATTAAAAAGGGGATCAACTCCAGAGATAAAACGATAATTCTCCCACTCTACAAGACTCTGGTCTGGCCTCACCTCGAGTATGCTGTCCAGTTCTGGGCATCAGTCCTCAGGAAGGATGTACTGGAAGTGGAGCGAGTACAAAGAAGGGCAACAAAGCTAATAAAGAGTCTGGAGGATATTAGTTACGAGGAAAGGTTGCGAGCACTGAACTTATTCTCTCTGAAGAAGAGACGCTTGAGAGGGGATATGATTTCAATATACAAATACCATACTGGTGACCCCACACTAGGGATAAAACTTTTTCGCAGAAGGGAGTTTACCAAGACTCCTGGCCACTCACTAAAATTAGAAGAAAAGTGGTTTAACCTTAAACTACGTAGAGGGTTCTTTACTGTAAGAGCGGCAAGGGTGTGGAATTCCCTTCCACAGGTGGTGGTCTCAGCGGGGGGGAGCATCAATAGTTTCAAGAAATTATTAGATAAGCACCTGAATGACCACAACATACAGGGATATACAATGTAATACTGACATCTAATCACACACATGGGTTGGACTTGATGGACGTGTGTCTTTTTTCAACCTCACCTACTATGATAATACAAAGATCCTATACCCAACGCGTTTTGGAGATCAATGGAGTCTCCTTCATCAGGGATTAACAAGAGATGTATAGTCATATAGTAGGTGAGGTTGAAAAAAGACACAAGTCCATCAAGTCCAACCTATGTGTGTGATTATGTGTCAGTATTACATTACATATCCCTGTATATTGCGGTCATTCAGGTGATTATCTAATAGTTTCTTGAAGCTATCAATGCTCCCCGCTGAGACCACCGCCTGTGGAAGGGAATTCCACATCCTTGCCGCTCTTACAGTAAAGAACCCTCTACGTAGTTTAAGGTTAAACCTCTTTTCTTCTAATTGTAATGAGTGGCCACGAGTCTTATTAAACTCTCTTCTGCAAAAAAGTTTTATCCCTATTGTGGGGTCACCAGTACAGTATTTGTAAATTGAAATCATATCCCCTCTCAAGCGTCTCTTCTCCAGAGAGAATAAGTTCAGTGCTCGCAACCTTTCCTCATAACTAAGATCCTCCAGACCCTTTATTAGCTTTGTTGCCCTTCTTTGTACTCGCTCCATTTCCAGTACGTCCCTCCTGAGGACTGGTGCCCAGAACTGGACAGCATACTCCAGGTGCGGGCGGACCAGAGTCTTGTAGAGCGGGAGAATTATCGTTTTATCTTTTCAGTTGATCCCCCTTTTAATGCATGCCAATATTCTGTTTGCTATATTAGCAGCAGCTTGGCATTGCATGCCATTGCTGAGCCTATCATCCACTAGGACCCCCAGGTCCTTTTCCATCCTAGATTCCCCCAGAGGTTCTCCCCCCAGTGTATAGATTGCATTCATATTTTTGCCACCCAAATGCATTATTTTACATTTTTCTACATTGAACCTCATTTGCCATGTAGTCGCCCACCCCATTAATTTGTTCAGGTCTTTTTGCAAGATTTCCACATCCTGCGGAGAAGTTATTGCCCTGCTTAGCTTAGTATCGTCTGCAAATACAGAGATTGAACTGTTTATCCCATCCTCCAGGTCGTTTATGAACAAATTAAATAGGATTGGTCCCAGCACAGAACCCTGGGGAACCCCACTACCCACCCCTGACCATTCTGAGTACTCCCCATTTATCACCACCCTCTGAACACGCCCTTGTAGCCAGTTTTCAATCCATGTACTCACCCTATGGTCCATGCCAACGCACCTTATTTTGTACAGTAAACGTTTATGGGGAACTGTGTCAAATGCTTTTGCAAAATCCAGATACACCACGTCTACGGGCCTTCCTTTATCTAGATGGCAACTCACCTCCTCATAGAAGGTTAATAGATTGGTTTGGCAAGAACGATTCTTCATGAATCCATGCTGATTACTGCTAATGATATCATTCTTATTACTAAAATCTTGTATATAGTCCCTTATCATCCCCTCCAAGAGTTTACATACTATTGATGTTAGGCTAACTGGTCTGTAATTCCCAGGGATGTTTTTTGGGCCCTTTTTAAATATTGGTGCTACATTGGCTTTTCTCCAATCAGCTGGTACCATTCCAGTCAATAGACTGTCTGTAAAAATTAGGAACAATGGTCTGGCAATCACCTGACTGAGTTCCCTAAGTACCCTCGGATGCAAGCCATCTGGTCCCGGTGATTTATTAATGTTAAGTTTCTCAAGTCTAATTTTAATTCCGTTCTCTGTTAACCATGTAGGTGCTTCCTGTGTTGTGTCATGAGGATAAACACTGCAGTTTTGGTTACTGAAGCCCCCCGATTCACTCGTGAAGACTGAGGAGAAGAATAAATTCAATACCTTTGCCATCTCCCCATCCTTTGTAACCAGATGTCCTTCCTCATTCTTTATGGGGCCAATATGGTCTGTCCTCCCTTTTTTACTGTTTACATACTTAAAGAATTTCTTGGGATTTTTTTTGCTCTCCTCCGCTATGTGTCTTTCATGTTCTATCTTAGCCAACCTAATTGCACCCTTACATTTCTTATTGCATTCTTTATAAATTCTGAATGCTGTGGATGATCCCTCAACCTTGTATTTTTTGAAGGCCTTCTCCTTTGCTTTTATATGCATTTTTACATTGGAGTTAAGCCATCCAGGATGTTTGTTCGCTCTTTTAAATTTATTACCCAATGGGATACATTGGCTAATGCCCTTATTTAATATGCTCTTAAAGCAAACCCATCTATCCTCCGTATTCTTTGTTCCTAATATTTTATCCCAATTTATGCCTTTTAGCAAAGTTTGTAGTTTAGGGAAGTTGGCTCTTTTGAAATTCAGTGTCTTTGTGTTCCCTTCATGTCTCCTATTTGTGTGATTTATACTGAAACTAATTGACCTGTGATTGCTGTTACCTAAATTGCCCCGTATTTCCACATCTGTTATCAGGTCTGTATTGTTGGTAATCAGTAGATCTAGTAATGTTTTATTTCTAGTTGGTGCGTCTACCATCTGACCCATAAAATTGTCCTGCAAGACACTAAGGAACTGGCGAGCCTTAAATGAATGCGCGGTTCCCTCCGCCCAGTCTATGTCTGGATAATTAAAATCCCCCATTATGATAACACTTCCCATCCTTGCTGCTAATCCAATTTGTGATAGGAGATCCGTCTCCACTTCCTCCCTCAGGTTAGGGGGCCTATAGCATACTCCCAGTATTATTTTCCCTTTAGCTTCATCCCTTTGGAGCTCTACCCATAAAGATTCCACCTCCTCCCTAGCCCCCTCAGTGATGTCATCTCTCACATTCACTTGTACATTATTCTTGATATATAGGCATATATTTTACCCTCTCTGTCCTTGCGGTATAGGGTATACCCTTGAATGTTTGCCAGCCAATCATGAGAGCTGTTGAACCAGGTCTCTGAAATTCCCACAAAATCCAAATCCTCCTTGTACAACAGTATCTCTAGTTCACCCATCTTGTCCGCCAGGCTCCTGGCATTGGTGAACATACCACATAGTTTAGACCGGTCGCATATTGTCCTCGTATTGGGTGTTTCAAGATTGCAACTTGGACTTGCTACTATACTCACCTTGTGTTTTTGTGCTTTGGTTAACCTACCACTAATGCCCCCAATACTACCCTCTGGAATATCTTCCGCGCTGGCTATCACTGTCTCTGGACCCTCCCCCCCATCGCCTAGTTTAAAAACCCCTCTAACTTTTTGGCCATCTTCATTCTCAGCAGATCTGCACCCTCCTCATTTAGGTGCAGTCCGTCCCTTCTATAGTACCGGTTACCGACTGAGAAGTCGGCCCAGTCCTCCAGGAACCCAAACCCCTCCTTACTACACCAGCTCTTCAGCCACTTGTTTACTTCCCTAATCTCCCTCTGCCTCTCTGGTGTGGCTCGATGTACCGGTAGTATTCCTGAGAACACTACCTTGGAGGTCCTTTTCCTCAATTTAGCTCCTAAGTCCCTAAAATCGTTCTTTAGGACACTCCATCTGCCTCTGACTTTGTCATTGGTGCCAACGTGCACCATGACAGTCTATAGAATACAAATAATCAACAATCAATTTGTTATATTTCACCCAAAGTACATTGCTCATGAAAGGTATCTAAGGTGCTGGTGACTTACATCTTGTTCAATTGCACATATATAAGATCGTCCAAATTCATTTTAAAAGAAAGACACTGTCACATAGAGTCATTCCATCATCCCATCCACACTCTCTCTGTTTGGAGTATATCTCTATACGCGAGGTGTCTCAACCCAAAATATTTTTTGCCAAGGAAAAAATATATATATGGAGTGTACCTCCAATCATAAAAAGAAGAGAGGGGGCTTGTCCTCAGTTGGGGACGACCACGTGTACGGGGGCCTATCTGACTGGAATCCAGAAAGAGATGTAATGAAATACAATAGATCTAAAGAAAAGAAAGAAGTGTACATACAGTATAGTCCAAACAAGATAGACTTGTGGACAAACATACCTACAACATGAAGTCAAAATACTGGCAGCCAGGCTAAAAGGGACACCAGTGTCCAGAGATGCTGGGAAATAGTCCAATTCCTGTTACATGAAAAGGTTGTTTGTAATCCCATATTAAAAAGAAAAGGGGACAGAGAGACAAAATGTGGTAAATGTAGGTAACCGTCCCTATAACTGTATTTGTGCTAAATAGCACAAACACAACGTATGAGTATAGATGTGGCAAAAATCTGCATGTAACTCACTGTAAATATGATAGATCCCCCATTAGTACGTCTGGATGTGTCCACCTAATGGGCGTGTCAATGCACCTCTGGTGTCTGAGTACTTATGTGCATATTAAGGTAGAACGTTCCGCCCCTCATGTGAAACAGCTGAACGGCCGAAAGCTATGTCAGATTCCATGAAGGCCCTCTGAGCTGCGCCCGCGCCAGGTCTACCCACAGCGAGCGTGACGTGACGTCATGCACACACATTGCGGAATGATGTGACGCGCACGCATCCCACCGACACAGAAGTGTCTCCAGGCGAACACAAGCTATCGCCCCGAAGACACAATGGGAGTGGCCAGTGTCAATGGAATGACATCTCTCTCCTAGAGGATGCTCAAAGAGCACTCTCCCCGTGCCGGGCACACACAAATACACCACAACCAATAAGAAGTTAAAAAATATGTACTCACTCGGGCTAATTTGAAAGGAGAGACATGACATACAAAAAATAAATTGTATCTTAAATATACAAAGAAATACCATCACAGGATAGACTCAATCTGAAATTCCATAAGAACATCTCATGATAACTATTAGCAGATTGTGGGCGAAATGGCTGAGACTGTGTGCGACAGTGTTTACATAGAAACAACAATAGGCAAATCTGCGGGCAAAAACTGGATAAATTAGCAAATAATACATAGGTAAATCTCATATGTTAATCAAAATTCTAATATAGTTGAATTGGTTCATTACGTATATTGTTTACATTAACTCTAATGTAAAAATGCATATGAAAGCAAAGAAGAGGCATTCAAAAAATATAAGGCTGAGGGATCATCATCAGCATTTAGACTTTACAAAGAATGCAACAAGATATGTAAGGGAGCAATTAGGGTGGCTAAGATAGAACACGAAAGACACATAGCGCAGGAGAACAAAAAAAATCCCCACAAATTCTTTAAGTATATAAACAGTAAAAAAGGGAGGACAGACCATATTGGCCCTATAAAGAATGAGGAACGACATCTGATTACAAAGGATGGGGAGATGGCGAAGATAGTGAATTTATTCTTCTCCTCAGTCTAACGAGGGAATCGGGGGGCTTGAGTAAGCAAAACTGCAGTGTTTGTCCTCATGACACATCACAGGAACCACCCTCATGGCTAACAGAGGACAGAATTAGAAAAAGACTTGGGAAACTCAACATTAATAAATCACCGGGACCAAGTAATTGCCAGACCATTGTTCCTAATTTTTACTGACAGTCTACTGACTTGGAATGGTACCAGCTGATTGGAGAAAAGCCAATGTAGCACCAATATTTATAAAAGGACCAGAATACATCCCGGGGAATTACAGACCAGTTAGCCTAACATCAATAGTATGCAAGCTCTTGGAGGGGATGATAAGGGACTATATACAAGATTTTAGTAATGAAAACAGTATCATTAGAAGTAATCAGCATTGATTCATGAATAATTGTTTTTGCCAAACCAATCTATTAGCCTTCTATGAGGAGGTGAGCTGCCATCTAGATAAAGGAAGGTCCGTAGACGTGGTGTAACTGGATTTTGCAAAAGATTTTGACACAGTTCCCCATAAACGTTTACTGAACAAAGTAAGGTCCGTGGGCATGGACCATAGGGTGAGTACATGAATTGAAAACTGGCTACAAGGGCATGTTCAGAGGGTGGTGATAAATGGGGAAAACTCTGAATGGTCAAGGGTGGGAAGTGGGTTCCCCCAGGGTTCGGTGCTGGGACCAATCCTGTTTAATTTGTTCATAAACGACCTGGAGGATGGGACAAACAGCTCAATCTCTGTATTTGCAGACAACACTAAGCTAAGCAGGGCAATAACTTATCTGCAGGATGTGGAAACCTTGCAAGAAGATCTGAACAAATTAATGGGGTGGGCAACTACATGGCAAATGAGGTTTAATGTAGAAAAATGTAAAATAATGCATTTGGGTGGCAAAAATATGAATGCAATCTACTCACTAGGGGGTGAACCTCTGGGGGACTCTAGGATGGAAAAGGACCTGGGGGTCCTAGTAGATGATAGGCTCAGCAATAGCATGCAATGCCAAGCTGCTGCTAACAAAGCAAACAGAATATTGGCATGCATTAAAAAGGAGATTAACTCCAGGGATAAAGCGATAATTCTCCCACTCTAAAAGACTTTGGTCCGACCTTATCTGGAGTATGCTGTCCAGTTCTGGGCACCAGTCCTCAGGAAGGATGTACTGGAAATGGAGGGAGTACAAAGAAGGGCAACAAAGCTAATAAAGGGTCTATAGGATATTAGTTATGAAGAAAGGTTGTGAAGAAAGGCTTATTCTATCTGGAGAAGAGATGCTTGAGAGGGGATATGATTTCAATTTACAAATACCATACTGGTGACCCCACAATAGGGATAAAACGTTTTTGCGGAAGGGAGTTTAATAAGACGCGTGGCCACTCACTAAGATTAGAAGAAAAGAGGTTTAACCTTAAACTGCATAGAGGATTCGTTACTGTAAGAGCAGAAAGGATGTGGAATTCCCTTCCACAGGCGGTGGTTTCAGCGGGGGGGCATCGATAGTTTAAAAAAACTATTAGATAAGCACTTGTACGACCACAACATACAGGGATATACAATGTAATACTGACATATAATCAAACACATAGGTTGGACTTGATGGTCTTTTTTCAACCTCACCTACTATGTAACTATGTAACTTTGCAGCCTTACTGTGCCAGTCATATGCAGCCTCACTGTGCCACATATGTGCCCATAATATGCAGCCTCATTGTGCCCATCATATGCAGCCTTACTGTGCCAATCATATGCAGCCTCACTGAGCCACATATGTGCCCATCATATGTGCCCATCATATGCAGCCTCATTGTGTCAATCATATGCAGTCTCACTATGCCAATCATATGCAGCCTCACTGTGCCTCATATGTGCCCATCATATGTGCCCATCATATGCAGCCTGTACAGTATGGAGGGTGTACAGTATGTGTATATAGAGGAGGTAGATGGTTAGTATATACAGGAAGGAAGATGGGTGTATACAGCTATATATACACCCACCTTCCTTCCTGTATATAGAGACCTTCCTCCATCATCACTGACTGCAGATATACATCATCTGTCCTGTATACAGCTATATATACAGTAACAGGACATATGATGTATATCTGCAGTCGATTATGATGGAGGAAGGTCTCTATATACAAGAAGGAAGAAGGTGGGTGTATAGTAGTAGCAGTATACACTACAGGACAGATGATGTAATCACTTTAGTGATGATCATGGAGGAAGGTCTCTCCTCCAAGCCGATCTCTGTGTACATATACCCCGCACGTTCCAGCTGCATATTAGTCATCCCCCCGGGCCCAGTCTGCACTGTCTGCCACTGACTTGGGTGGTTGAGTCTGGACTGGAGTGGAGAGAGAAGCGAGGAAGGGTGTGCAGCACGGAGGGGCGGCTGTCAGTGGCAGTGCACTGCTGCTTAGCTTACCGGTCTGGCCAAGAATTAGAGAGGCACCACTCAGCCATTTCTCAGATTCCTTCCATTACATCCACACAGTGAGTAGTGGGAAACAAGAAGTGACTCCATGGTTACACATAAAGCACTGCCTATTGTCCTCCGGACCCGCCAATTACAAAACAACAACAGGAGGAATCATTGTAGAGTGGGAGTTTTTTCCCGCACATGGCTTGAACCCTAAGGACACTCTAAAGACAGCCCACTGGAGCTTCTCAGCCGCAATCACCTGATTGCAACCAGCGTCCGTACACACTTAAATGACCACTTTTTTTTTTCATGACTAGCTTTGGGGTGGCGGCGCCTGTGCACCCCCTATAGACGGGCCGTCACTGCACTGACATATGTTTTGTTTTTTCCCACAGATTCAGAACTAAAGGTTAAAAAGTGTAACTACTGTTAATTCTAAATTGCTTACTACCTTGCATCAAACACCAGCCCTTGTACTTTTAGGAATCCATGGGAACAGAGGGGTGCCAGATTAAGTTACATAGTTACATAGTAGGTAAGGTTGAAAAAAGACACAAGTCCATCAAGTCCAACCTATGTGTGTGATTATGTGTCAGTATTACATTACATATCCCTGTATATTGCGGTCATTCAGGTGATTATCTAATAGTTTCTTGAAGCTATCAATGCTCCCCGCTGAGACCACCGCCTGTGGAAGGGAATTCCACATCCTTGCCGCTCTTACAGTAAAGAACCCTCTACGTAGTTTAAGGTTAAACCTCTTTTCTTCTAATTGTAATGAGTGGCCACGAGTCTTATTAAACTCTCTTCTGCAAAAAAGTTTTATCCCTATTGTGGGGTCACCAGTACAGTATTTGTAAATTGAAATCATATCCCCTCTCAAGCGTCTCTTCTCCAGAGAGAATAAGTTCAGTGCTCGCAACCTTTCCTCATAACTAAGATCCTCCAGACCCTTTATTAGCTTTGTTGCCCTTCTTTGTACTCGCTCCATTTCCAGTACGTCCCTCCTGAGGACTGGTGCCCAGAACTGGACAGCATACTCCAGGTGCGGGCGGACCAGAGTCTTGTAGAGCGGGAGAATTATCGTTTTATCTCTGCAGTTGATCCCCCTTTTAATGCATGCCAATATTCTGTTTGCTTTATTAGCAGCAGCTTGGCATTGCATGCCATTGCTGAGCCTATCATCCACTAGGACCCCCAAGTCCTTTTCCATCCTAGATTCCCCCAGAGGTTCTCCCCCCCAGTGTATAGATTGCATTCATATTTTTGCCACCCAAATGCATTATTTTACATTTTTCTACATTGAACCTCATTTGCCATGTAGTCGCCCACCCCATTAATTTGTTCAGGTCTTTTTGCAAGATTTCCACATCATGCGGAGAAGTTATTGCCCTGCTTAGCTTAGTATCGTCTGCAAATACAGAGATTGAACTGTTTATCCCATCCTCCAGGTCGTTTATGAACAAATTAAATAGGATTGGTCCCAGCACAGAACCCTGGGGGACCCCACTACCCACCCCTGACCATTTATCATTTATCACCACCCTCTGAACACGCCCTTGTAGCCAGTTTTCAATCCATGTACTCACCCTATGGTCCATGCCAACGCACCTTATTTTGTACAGTAAACGTTTATGGGGAACTGTGTCAAATGCTTTTGCAAAATCCAAATACACCACGTCTACGGGCCTTCCTTTATCTAGATGGCAACTCACCTCCTCATAGAAGGTTAATAGATTGGTTTGGCAAGAACGATTCTTCATGAATCCATGCTGATTACTGCTAATGATATCATTCTTATTACTAAAATCTTGTATATAGTCCCTTATCATCCCCTCCAAGAGTTTACATACTATTGATATTAGGCTAACTGGTCTATAATTCCCAGGGATGTTTTTTGGGCCCTTTTTAAATATTGGTGCTACATTGGCTTTTCTCCAATCAGCTGGTACCATTCCAGTCAATAGACTGTCTGTAAAAATTAGGAACAACGGTCTGGCAATCACCTGACTGAGTTCCCTAAGTACCCTCGGATGCAAGCCATCTGGTCCCGGTGATTTATTAATGTTAAGTTTCTCAAGTCTAATTTTAATTCCTTCCTCTGTTAACCATGTAGGTGCTTCCTGTGTTGTGTCATGAGGATAAACACTGCAGTTTTGGTTACTGAAGCCCCCCGATTCACTCGTGAAGACTGAGGAGAAGAATAAATTTAATACCTCTGCCATCTCCCCATCCTTTGTAACCAGATGTCCTTCCTCATTCTTTATGGGGCCAATATGGTCTGTCCTCCCTTTTTTACTGTTTACATACTTAAAGAATTTCTTGGGATTTTTTTTGCTCTCCAAGTGCAGCATTAAAATTCGTAGATTTAATAAATGAAGGCAAAATAGCAACTCAAAGAATAGATGGGAATTACAGGCAATGAAAGTTTGGGGGCATCAGTAACGGAGCTTCTCCAAGGCGTCCTGTGGCCATGACAGTCTCGAGCATGGTTCGGCCACTCCCTGTCTCCATTACAACACAGCTGGTGCTCGAGGCCGTCACGGCCACAGGACGCCTTGGAGAAACTCTGGGACTGATGCCCAAAAACTTTCATTGCCTGTAATTCCTGTCTATTCTGTGAGTTGCTATGTTGCCTTCATTTATTAAATCTATGAATTTTGATGCTGCACTTAGTCTGGTGCCCCTCTGTTCCAATTTCTACCTACAGAGTCCACTGTTTTGCTCCAAGGGTGCTGCCTCCAAGTGCTTTCTGAAAAGCCTTATGGACTTCTTATATGGTCTATTTTATATGATGTTTTTAATTACATGTTATTTATCACAGTTTCACTGCTAAGCGCAGTTTGACCTGTTTTTATACATGACTACACATTGATTTTATCTGTTCTCTAAAATTTGTAGCAACTTCCACACATCCGTCTAGCACCATTGTTTGTATTATTGTTGAAATTTTAGGAATCAACACTGATGTACATCTAAATTGCATATTACCTTGCATTCAAATCAAGCTCTTGTACATTTAGGAATCAACACTGATGTACATCATGTCCTCTCAAATGTTTGATATTTTACCTCCTGTATTATGGAAAAAGAAAAATCCTTTTCAAATTAAAGTCCCCAACACCACCCTAGCTTTCATCATGGGAATCCCTGACAACTAGTACATTTCCTCTGTATAAACACAATAGCTTGAAAAGATAATATTGAAAGAAGAAAAAATAGACATACTAAGCCTTGATTTCAGTTCCTTTGTAAAAAATTGTTACTCATTTAAAACCCGAGCTATCAAAAAAAGACTGAGTAAAAGAGAAATATTTAGAGTAAAAAAAAAATCTCCTTTTGTCTTAAACCACTAATAATTAAAAAATTATACCAACCAAAAATGTGCCACTTTAAGAACAGAAGGGTTCATGACCATGAAAGCAATGTGCTGTTTGATATGTCAGTAAGTGGTTGGTACAACCTATACAAAAGTGTGACGTAAATAACATACATCAGAATGTATAATGTGGAGCATGGGATGCACACCACAGTGCAGTACATAGTAGACTAAATTGTATGGATTACTACTGTATACAGTATAGCAGTGAGGAATGTACCATATATACACAGTGTATAGAGAGGAGAGGATTGCAGCTTAGAACATACAGTGTAATGTATAGAGTGGAGTTGTCAGAGCCAGATTTACATCTTCACAGTCTATAGGCACAAAAAATGCGGTGCCTTAAGTCTCATCCATAAACAGTCCACACCTTAAGCCATGTCACAGTTGGGCTGCTTAGAACAGTTCATCTACTTTGCACAGTGGGCAGAAAGTAACTGACTATTTAAATGTAGAGGTAATGGGAGCTGGATCAACAGCTGCATTTTAGCTACAGTATAGTACCATTGGTTCTGCAATACCTTATGATGTCAAAGTAATAGTAAAGTAAAAAAAAAAAATCATACAATCCCATATACACAATCCTAAACCCACAGTTGATCCAGAGGAAGGCAACCCCCCCCCCCCCCCCCCAGAAAAGCAAGATCCAATTTGCTCCAGTAGGGAAAAAAATGTCTTCCTGATCCCCCAAGAGGCATTCGGATATTCCCTGGATCAACTTTACCTATAAATGTTAGTATCCAGTTATATTATGTACATTTAGGAAAGAATCCAGGCCTTTTTTAAAGCAAGCTACTGAGCTAGCCAGAACCAACTCTGGAGGGAGTCTATTCCACATTTTCACATCTCTTACTGTGAAGAAACCTTTCTGTATTTGGAGATTAAATCTATTTTCCAACAGACGTAAGGAGTGCTCCCATGATTTTTTTTTTTTTTTGCACTGTAAAGACAAAAATACATCATAATTTGCCCCATTTTTAATTACATTAAAATGTGCTTCTGGTACATAGCATGGTGAAGTTTATTTGCAAATTTAAGTTTTTATTTAGAAAAGTTGTGACGTAAAGAACATACAACACAGTATAGAACTGAGCAGTGCCAAGTGTAAAATGAACAAAACAGTGTGCAAAATAGAACCATGTGGCTTATTAAGGGTATAACTCTGTGTCGGATGGAGTAGTATATAGTAGAGCAAACCGCATCTCTGAAACAAGAATTTTAGTGTGACAACTTCCAGTGCCCAATTACAGAACTTTCAGGAGGGAATTTCTAAAACAAGCCCTTGCATTGAAATACTTGTTTAACAGATAGATAGATAGATAGATAGATAGATAGATAGATAGATAGATAGATAGATAGATAGATAGATAGATAGATAGATAGATAGATAGATAGATAGATCTTGGTGAAAAAGCACAATGAGCTGTTATAGAATTATTGAAGAGTAGAAAAAGTCCAAGTGGTCATTTGGTCTGCGAACCAAGGATTTGTGTGCCCCTAACGCATTGCACTTCGCCCACTGGAGCTTATTGGGGGCTTGGCCTGGCGAGGTCCAGGCTAAGCCCCCGTTCACACATATGCGAATTAGATGCGGCTTACAATGCATTCAATTCGCAGGACATTTTAAACTAGGTTAATTTAAATGAGGCTTGCTCACATATGTGCGTTGCATTCGCACTGTGCATTGCACAAAAAAGTGTGCGTTTTCTGGTCATTGCGGTGCGAATTACAAGCCCCTTATCTTCTATGGGAACGCATCTGCTTCGCAGATGCATTGCGTTCTGAACATGGATTTTCACCTTCTCCTCACTACACCTCCCCCTCTCCCCCCCCCCTCTCCCTGCTCACTGATCCTGAGCTAAAACGCAGATGAACCTTTGAACAAGAGATTTTTATCTCCCCAGTGAAACCTGAGCTTCAATTCGCACCACACATGTGTGAACCCAGGCTTAGTCTATCATACAGCAGGTCTTGACTTGATGTGTGGCTCTCGGGACACCTAGTCACTCTCTGGTCATTCGGTCTGTTGCTTATTTCCATCATAGCTTTAAATGTCATACCTATCAGGGTATGCTGGCTTTTTGCTGCAGGTTCGTTTGCACCTTTTTGTCAGACCCTGTATCTTCCATGGGTCGCCTTTTTCTTGCTCTGCTCCCAATAGTCCTCGCATGTGCTTATGCAAATTTTGCAGATAGTCCTGGCATGTGCTTGTGCTTGTGCACATCCACCCTAAAATTGCCTGTTGCACTAACTGGCATAAGCACTAACATTGGATGCACACTGCATCATTTTAAAAATATAATTTAGCACATCCTAATATCCCTTGTAGACATAGGGGTTAAACAGTGTGTGTCATATACAAATAACAGTTGTTGTTTTTTTATCCTTTTTGCACCTACTGTGTGTTGTGGAGTGCTGCATCATAAAAAATCCTGCATTTACATTTTTGTCTGTTCTGGGGCAATGGCAGCCTAATCAAACAAATGGACTGCATTAAAGAGAGACAGGACATGTGTTAATGTGTTATTACAGTGTACAAGAATGGCAAAGAGTGAATGAGCCTTAAGTCTGCCCCATGCTATCCAGAAAAAAAATGGTCTGGAATTGGGCTAGAGTACCCAGCTATCCAAGGAAGGATAGCTGGCATGTCCTATTGGAGCCTAAGGAACTCACTGCCCATGTAGTTAATAAAGGGGGCATACACAAAAATGCAAATTCATTTCAAGCAATTTCCTATCAGAATTTTTAGGATAAATGTCCATAACCCCACACATGTTAACATTTATTAATGGACAAGATACATATAAAACAAGAAGACAATAAACCACTTGGAACATAAAGGATTTGTGTATTTTCTATGTTGCTCTTACAGTCAGTGGTGGCTGGTGAAGTTTTAGGATGGGGGGAACCAGACCCGCCCTTCCTTTTTGACCCCTGCCACTTCTCGTAAGCCCCACCCCCTCACAGATCAGGGAATATAGCTTAGCCTCACAGATCATGGTATATAGCACAGCCTCACAGACCATGATATATAGCGCAGCCTCACTGATCATGGTATATAGCTCAGCCTCACAGATCATGGTATATAGCGCAGCCTCACAGGTCAGGGTATATAGCTGAGCTTCACAGATCATGGTATATAGCGCAGCCTCACAGATCAGGGTATACAGTTTAGCATTACGGACCAGGGTATACAGCTCTGGTAATCAGACTTAGAAAAGACAGTTGGTTTGCACTGGCAGTGGTATGAGTCTATGATCAGACTCAGAACACACAATTGGTTGGCACTGACAATAGTGTGATTTTATGATCCTACCAGCCCTGTGTGGCTGAACACTATGGATGAGATGAGTGGTGTGTCAATCAGATTGCTCCTTTCACCTGTCACCATGCTCATGTCACCCCATCCCAGCAGCTTACAATCAATCTCTCCTGTCCGAATGGATATGCTCCCTGTCCCTGTGCAGAGATCAGCTCACCTGGTAACAGCATACAGGCCTTGGTTGGACAGGGGATCGCGGTACTCTGAAGGAAACTACCCCCCTTGGGGCTCGCGGTACACTGAAGGCAACTGCCCCACCCTCCGCGGGGATCATGGTACTCTGAAGGCAACTACCCCCACGGGAGGTCCAGCCCTTCACTTACCGGGCTGTGGTGTCCTCTCCTCCTGTGTCTCCTCAAGAGTGCAGGCAGCAGGCAGCAGCAGCAGCAGAGGTGTCCATGTGTCCATTCCTCCAGCGTGCGTCTCCTCTGCATGTCTCCTCTTCCTAAGCGCTGGGCATCCAATAGGACCGCCCGGTGCTTCGGCCAATTGGAAAACAGATCTCACTGACCTGCCTCCTGATTGGCAGGGAGGCACTGTAGTGTGAAAATAGCGAAAATTTATTTGCTTTGGTCACACAATTGGGTTGGATCAGGGTGCATTCTCTGTGCCCCCAGCCCACCCTATTTTGAAGCCTATTAGAGCCTCTGGCTCTAATCAGGTGCTTCAAACCTCCCACCCCCGCAATAGGAGTCCATGCATCTGGCATCCTGAAAGGGGCCGGGTGCATGGATAGAAGGGACGGCGCCCATGCGCCCACAATCCACGACCTGCCACTGCTTACAGTGCACAATTGTTATTGTATATTTTTTGTTTGTTTTTTTGCATTAGTAAAGGCCCTCCACATCTATGGGGTGGCTTCCATGCCATTTGGATGGCAATAGCTTGTCTAGCAGCCCTCCAAAGGGTCAAAAGTGACTATTCAATTTGGTATCTTAGAGTTGTCAGACAGACTTAAAAATACTGTCAGCAGACATCACCAGCAAAATGTTCTCAGGGAAAAACTTGGACTGCTAAATTGGATTATTTCCAGTCAAGCACTATTGTTTCCCCTGAGATGAGGCCAGCTGGTGGTGTCTGCCTTTCTCCTACTGCATGAACATACATGTTCCAATGTTATAAGCATACATTTACATTATCATGATACTATTGTTGGTAATGAAATTGTCATTTACAGTTAGGTTATATATCCTTATGTCCATCTGCTTCTTTATGTATATATTATATAGTTAGTATTCAGAATTAGACTTTACCAATAAAGACAGTAGTTCTGTTCCTCCTCTACATCATAACTTTACAATAAGCCTATCAGGTGTTCACATTGCCCTCTAACTCCTTACGCTATTCTACATTCTAGCTACATTTCTGAACTGTTATCTTTAGCATAATTGTCTGTCAGCAAATGACACTTGAGAACTTCATTCTGAATGAGTGAATCAAAAGGGTAAGACCTGATGGATGTTTCACTGTTTCCATAGTAACTAAACAGTGATCTTTTGACAAGTACTATACTGAACATCGAAAGAAAAAAATGCAATATAAGTAGAACTCAAATTCAAAAAAGTAATAAAAAAAAAGTTGCTGTAATAAATTAAGTCTTTGTCTTTGTTAATTCTTACAGTTGTCATTTTTCACATATTAAATTAATACACTTCCAGTTAATCACAAGAACCAATACACAAACATGCCACGTGGGTGCATCTGGTGTTTGTTGCTTATGCTAGTTGAAAACTGCTCAGACATTGGTTAGGAGGTTCAATGTATAGCAGCTCTCAGTGTCTATTGTGCTTTATTGATAGGAAATAGAACTGTACCTGCAATATCTACCAGGAATGCTGTATGTGATACATATGCACTTATATAGTATGTACAAAATGAACCCATGAATTTGTAAATTTTTATATTGGAGTCCCGGGTTAGCTACATGTTTCTCATTATACAGTGTAGTTTGCATCTGAGGGTGTTAGTATTACTTGTTGCTGACGATTTTTGGTTTCAATTGACTGACTCCTTCAGTGTGGGTCCCAACCCACTTTCTGACTGTCTCATCTTACATAGTTACATAGTTACATAGTAGGTGATGTTGAAAAAAGACACACGTCCATCAAGTCCAACCCATGTGTGTGATTATATGTCTGTATTACATTGTATATCCCTGTATGTTGCGGTCGTTCAGGTGCTTATCTAATAGTTTCTTGAAACTATCAATGCTCTCCGCTGAGACCACCGCCTGTGGAAGGGAATTCCACATCCTTGCCACTCTCACAGTAAAGACCATTCTTTTCTTCTAATTTTAATGAGTGGCCACGAGTCTTGTTAAACTCCCTTCTGCGAAAAAGTTTTATCCCTATTGTGGGGTCACCAGTATGGTATTTGTATATTGAAATCATATCCCCTCTCAAGCGTCTCTTCTCCAGAGAGAATAAGTTCAGTGCTTGCAACCTTTCCTCATAACTAATATCCTCCAGACCCTTAATTAGCTTTGTTTGTTGCCCTTCTTTGTACTCGCTCCATTTCCAGTACTTCCTTCCTGAGGACTGGTGCCCAGAACTGGACAGCATACTCTAGGTGCGGCTGGACCAGAGTCTTGTAGAGCGGGAGAATTATCGTTTTATCTCTGGGGTTGATCCCCTTTTTAATGCATGCCAATATTCTGTTTGCTTTGTTAGCATTGCTGAGCCTATCATCTACTAGGACCCCCAGGTCCTTTTCCATCCTATATTCCCCCAGAGGTTCTCCACCCAGTGTATAGATTGCATTCATATTTTTGCCACCCAAACGCATTATTTTACATTTTCCTACATTAAACCTCATTTGCCATGTAGTTGCCCACCCCATTAATTTGTTCAGATCTTTTTGCAAGGTTTCCACATCCTGCAGATAAGTTATTGCCATGCTTAGCTTAGTATCGTCCGCAAATACAGAGATTGAACTGTTTACCCCATCCTCCAGGTCGTTTATGAACAAATCAAATACTACAAAATACAAATTGTCTATACTGCCCACACCCCCGAAACGTCACCTTTCTTGTTTCAAACCTTGTTTTTCTTATAGTTACCATTCATATGGTACCATAACTGCCTGGCTTGTTTGATAAGCCAGTCTGCTCTGATTTGGACATGGTCACATAGTTCAGGTCTGATGATCCTACCTATAAAACCCAGGAATACTTGAGTATTCTAAATACTTTTAGTGCAAGTTAAGTCTGCACAGGGTCAAAAAGACCACCATTTTGCCATGCTACATCTATGTCAAGATGATTTAAAGAACCACGATAGACAGAACAGTATAAAGCTCAGGAGGATTCTGGAGGTACATGGCAATGCTGACTCCTCAGGCCACTTTGAATTGTATTTTTAATCACCTTTTGAGATAACCTGCCACAAATGAGATTGTCTGTGACAGGGTTCACAGAGTCATGTATCCTACCACACCTGACTCTAACAGACCTTGTGGCATGCCATGCAGGGTACACTTTTACTACAACAAAGAAGAAATTATGAGGTAAGCCTGGGAAAAAGAGCCCACTTGAGTCTGACATCACCAAGATCTGTCTTCCGACGACCTCTCAAGACAATCCCACAGATGAGAAGCATACATAAATCACTGGTGGAACATATGATATGAAAAGATCTTGCGAGCCACAGATGGATTAATGCCTCTGGAATGAGTACCAATTAGAGATAAGCTGCAAACACTAACCACGTTTCATTTTGTGTGCATAACAGAAATATATAAATAATTGTGCCTGCAGAAAAAAACTAAAATAAAAAATATAATAAAATATAAATGCCGTATGTGCTGAATAAAGAATATCAATACTACATAACCCATAAGTGTCAATATAAATCAAATATGTATAGTAAGCAATATTAAGTGAAATCTGTTTGAGAAAATCTGATCAAAGTGCAATATGCAAAAAAGTAAAAAGATATATGAATATACATATGAATATAAAAGTCCAGGTGCTGGTTGTGTAACAGTAAAGTCTCCACATCCAAATAAAAGTCAGTTCATAAATAGCAAATATAAAGTGCAGATATATAGTGTCCATAAAAATTAGTGTTCATCATGCTCCTCCTTAATGGTGTACACAATAAAGCATGCTTCAGTGCTCTCCTGTGACCACCAATCGTGCATGCGCTCACCTCTAATGCCCTGTACACACGGTCGGATTTTCCAATGGAAAATGTGTGATAGGACCTTGTTGTCGGAAATTCCGACTGTGCGTAGGCTCCATCACACATTTTCCATCGGATTTTCCGACACACAAAGTTTGAGAGCAGGATATAAAATTTTCCGACAACAAAATCCGTTGTCGGAAATTCCGATTGTGTGTACACAAATCCGACGGACAAAGTGCCACGCATGCTCAGAATAAATAAAGAGATGAAAGCCTATTGACCACTGCCCCGTTTATAGTCCCGACGTACGTGTTTTACGTCACCGCGTTTAGAACGATCAGATTTTCCGACAGCTTTGTGTGACCGTGTGTATGCAAGACAAGTTTGAGCCAACATCCGTCAGAAAAAATCCTAGGATTTTGTTGTCGGAATGTCCAAACAAAGTCCAACCATGTGTACGGGGCATAAGCGTGTGACACGGTAATGAAACAGTGTCTAAACACGCATTGGAGCCACTCCTAGGCTCATACAGGGTATGCTGATGTAAACTCCAACCGACTCAGATGACATCAATAGTTTCACATGAAAGAAAGAAAAAGCTACATAGCGTAATATAGCCAGGGATTTATTAAGAGTAAAATATAATTCCCATCAGGAGGGTACTTACAATGTCCAGGTGCATGAGTGCACCATTGTATTCAGAGTGTGGTTAACAAACAATACTCGTATGGCGTGCGGTGCGGTGTGCTTTCCTCTGCTCCTCCGTGTTGACAGCTCCGTCCTACCCCTCCCCTACGCGTGTTCGGCACAGGGATCACGTGCTTTCATCTGGGGGATCTCATTGGACGGACGCTCTATGTGCAATATATGCTCACGGCGGCCATTTTGCCTAGGACCGCCGACAGGTCTAGTGATAGACTACACCTGTGAAAACATTACATCAACGAACGGCTTTGAAAGGACCAGTGATAGGTTACAGCTGTGTAAGAATTTCAGCAACATACAGCGCTGTACATCACTCACATTAGTCCGAGTTAAGTTGAAATTATCTAACATTAATAGCCCAATTTGGAAATCTGGTGTATACATGTATATATACATGCATATATTTATGGGGGGGGGGGGGGATAGGGGAGTGTCATATTGCTGGGGCTATTTAATTCATCTGCAGATCCAGAAAAACTACAATTAATTCCTACTGTATGAGCCCTCTCAAGTAGCATACCTCTAATGCTTTGAAATCATGTGGAATGGCAGTGGTGGCCTGGATTACAGAGAATACGATCTAGGATCCTGTGAGATTTTTGGAGTACAGGATCCTACATAGGATACCTCCACAAACCCTGTTTTCAGACTGTAAAAAATTAAAAATTGTGTATCACAGCTCTACTCTACTCGAAGGTGTTGAGCATTGTTCTATCCAGGTGAATGAGATGGTCCATTATAGACAAGGGGGCAGATGAAAAAGGTAGACACTTGTTTCTGAAGAGCAAAGTTACTGGGAAAAAGTTGTCTTTACTAATATCTAAATGCCAGATACCAACTAAATACCCACTCAAACAATGTGACCCTTGACCCTTTGTTGGAGGTATTCAGAGGGATGTCACACCTTACTCTTTTTTTTAACAGTTTAAACTAATGTATGTTCACAGATTAACTGGTGTCTGATGCATAGGACACTCGGATTGTGGGGATAACCCACACAATTCTTTTTTAAGACTCAACTACTTTTTTGGCCAACAACAAAATCTACATAAAGTCTGCTCAGTTGAAATTAACACCACACCCATCTCAGATCACGTTCCTATCACTTCAAAGATGGAACTAGAGGATTGTATTCCAAAATCATGTTTTGGAGATTAAAGCTTGCCATAGATTGAATTGCAAATTAAAATTATTAGGAACGTTCATATGAAAATTCTCAGGACATTCAAAAGATTTTTATTGCCTTTTAACGTTCGACTTAGGAATGAATGGACTTTACAGAATAAAAAACCACATACATTGTTAGAAATTTGTTCATTTGAGAAAAATATCCCCATCCTGCTCCTTCAAATTTTCTTGTCACTGTGGTCAAAAACAAATGTAGATTTGACCAATTAATGATTAGAAAAATGAAAAACTTTATTATGACATTCTTTTTCTAAGAATTTTCTTGGAAATTATACCCATCTATGACTAGCTTAAATTAGCCTATACTACAAAAACCCAAAACACGGACACTACTTGCAGAGGAACACTAACTCAATTCTTGGCTGAAAACAATAGCCAAGACAGATGTCTCCTAATAACATGAGAAACCTACAAACAAGTAATACAAAGTCAACTTAATCTAATAGGGCTCTGGAATCAAGAGAAGATCACTAAATATCTCTCAACTTTTTGGTCAAATACATACACAAACATTCCCTGGCAAAGATTGTAGCAGTGGAACTTATAATTCTACATCTAGTTATGAAAAAGCATGTGAAATTTCTAACAATGGCATTCAGGGAGAAAAGGTTTAGTGCTGGACACCCCCCCCCCCCCATAAAGAAACCCCCCCCCATAAAGAAACCCAACCAATTCAAGGACATAACAAAGGGCTTAATGTCTTATTACAAATAGTTGTACTACATACTGTATCTTATTTAGCCAACCCATGCTCACAGGCAAATAGGTCTAATAAGAAGTGCAATATCTCCTAACCTCAGACATGCTAAAATGAGGAAGAGGAGCCAATCTCAAAAACAGAACTCAAGATAGTGCTTGAAAACATGAAAGTACATAAGGCATCTATCCTGGATGCATTCTCAGTGCCTTACTGTAAGATCTATCAACAACTTCTAGCCCCAGAATTCCTGAAAACATATAATTTTCTCTTGAGTTGAGGGGACTTTCATGCAGACTCCCTGCCAGCCTATATTACAGTTATGTCCAAAGAAGGAAAGAAGCACTAACAATGCCGCTCCAAATTCCTCATCTTACTACTTAGGTGTCCGTTTATGAAGCAGTGAAATCTATTCACTGCTTCGTTCTCCGGCATTCACAGTGAAGATTTTTCTCCTCTGTGTGCCAGTTTATGAAGCTTTGTAGATCGCTTCACCTTTGGAGGAGTGAAGAGATCTACAAATGCTTTCAACAGTGGAGAACGGCTCCTGATACTGGAATCTCGTGAGACTTTACGAGATTACAGCACCAGAAATACAGAGATGTCAGTTTATTAAGCAGTGATAAATTATCACCGCTCAATACATGGACAGACGGCGTGAATTACTGTTAATAAAATAATGAGTCCCCCTACATTATATACATATGTATACACACACACACATTATATATACATGTATATACACATACATTATATATATATACATATACACATTATATGTATATATGTATATATATGTATACACATAAATATGACAGGGGGACATGCTTACAGTGTTGGGGGGTCTGAACGAGGCATAAGGAAGTTAAAAATCTTCCTCCTTCCCTCTCAGATCCCCCCAGATCTCCTCTTCACTCCCCGATTCACCACCTCTGACCTGGTGAACCTGGGAGTGTGAATTCTGACACAGATCGCCAGTGAAGCGGTGAGATCACCGCTTCATAAACTGGCCCTTTCTGTGTCATTCAATGAGGATTCTCCGTGTGTAGAGATAATCGGCGGGAGAACAAGTTCGAACATGTTCTCCCCCGATTATCACTGTTTCATAAACTGTTTATGGACTGTGATCAGCGGCGATCCTCGGGATCACCGCTGATCACTGCTTCATAAACGGACACCTTAATGTGAATCTTAGGATATTCACTGAAATATTAGCAAATAGGCCACTGCCACACCTTCAAAACCATCCAGTTAGACTTTGTTGGCTTTATGCTATACTGAGAGGCAAAAGACACCACAGGAGACCTTAAGCTTATCCACGGGTAAATAAAAAAATATCTCTACCACCCTACTACCCACAAATGTGGACTGGGCATTCCTTAGACTTAAGCTGGCCATAAATGGATCAAAATTTAGTTGGTTAAGCGGGGACCAGCCAAATTTTTACCTTGTGTGGCCACTCTCATTTGACAGAGGATGATCTAACAATTGACCTTTTTCATGATCAGGGACTGATTAATAATAAAAATGTCACTCCCATTCAGATTCACTCTGCACATAAACAGCTTTTCCTTCGGAGCAGAAACAGGTAGGGATCTGAAACAAAGTTTGTTACAATTTTTTGCAATTTACAGTAAATCCAGAAAGTATTCACAGCGGTTCACTTTTTCCACATTTTGTTGTTACAGCCTTATTCCAAAATGGATTAAATTGATTACTTTCCCTTAAAATTCTACAAACAATACCCCATAATGACAATGTGAAAGAAGTTTCTTTGAAATCTTTGCAAATTTATTAAAAATAAAAATGAAAAAAATCACATGCACATAAGTATTCACAGCCTTTGCTCAATACTGATTATACTGATTATACAATACTGTTGAAGCACCTTTGGCACCAATTACAGCCTCAAGTATTTTTGAGTATGATGCTACAAGCTTGGCACACCTATTTTTGGGCATTTTCTCTCATTCTTCTTTGTAGAACCTCTCAAGCTCCATCAGGTTGGTGCACAGACATTTTCAGATCTCTCCAGAGATGTGCAAGTCTGTTCAAGTCTGGGCTCTGGCTGGACCATTCAAGGACATTCACAGAGTTAGCCACTCCTTTGTTATCTTGGCTTCGTGCTTAGGCCCATTGTCCTGTTGGAAGATGAACCTTCACCCCAATCTGAGGTCCAGAGCACTCTGGATCAGGTTTTCATCAAGGACGTCTCTGTACATTGCTGCATTCATCTGACTTATCTTCCTTACTAGTCTCCCAGTTCCTGACACTGAAAAACATCCCCACAGCACGATGCTGCCACCACCATGCTTCTCCGTAGGGATGGTATTGGCCAGGTGATGAGCGGTTCCTGGTTTCCTCCAGATATGACGCTTGCCATTCAGGCCAAAGAGTTCAACTTTTGTTTCATCAGACCATAGAATTTTGTTTCTCATGGTCTGAGAGTCCTTCAGGTGCCTTTTACTGAGAAGTGGTTCCCTCTGGCCACTCTACCATACAGGCCTGATTGGTAGAGTGCTGCAGAGATGGTTGTTCTTCTGTAAGGTTCTACTCTCTCTACAGAAAAATTCTGGAGCTCTGTCAGAATGACCATCAGGTTCTTGGTCACCTCCCTGACTAAGGCCCTTAAACCCCAATCGCTCAGTTTGACCGGGCGGCCCACTGTAGGAAGAGTCTTGGTGGATCCACACTTCTTCCATTTATGGATGCTGGAGGCCACTGTGCTCATTGGGACCTTCAATGCTGCAGAAATGTTTCTGTACTCTTCCCCAGATCTATACCTCAATACAATCCTGTCTCGGAGTTCTAAAGACAATTCCTTGGACTTCATGGCTTTGGTTTGTGCTCTGACATGCACTGTTAACTGTGAGACCTCATATAGATAGGTGTGTTCCTTTCCAAATCATGTCCAATCAACTGAATTTACCACAGATGGACTCCAATCAAGTTGTAGAAGCTCTCAAGGATGATCAGTGGAAACAGGATGCACCTAAGCTCAATTTTGAGTATCATGACAAAGGCTGTGAATACTTATGTACATGTGATTTTTTTCGTTTTTTATTTTTAATAAATTTGCAAGGATTTCAAACAAAGTTCTTTCATGTTGTCATTATGGGGTATTGTTTGTAGATTTTTGAGGAAAATAATGAATTTAATCCATTTTGAAATAAGGCTGTAACATAACAAAATGTGGAAAAAGTGAAGCGCTGCGAATACTTTCCCAATGCACTGTACTCAGAGGGGATTGTTTTTTCTCAACACATGTGGCGGTACTCTTTAACCTCCCTGGTGGTATGATTATTTCAGATTTTTGATGCTGAAAGCGGTACAATTATTTTGCATGGAAATTTGGCGTTTTATATTGTAGGCCTGTAATTCTTAGGAATAACTCACTTAAATCTGTCCAAACAAGAATCTAGTAGACATCCCGAGTATGATAAAGTTTGAAAAACTAAATCCTAAATTATAATATAATAAATAACTATAAATAATTATACCAAATAATAATATAATAATAATAAAAAATATTCAATAATGTAATCAAATCAAAAACACTGAAATTTGCTCAGTTGCAGAATTGTCACTGTCATTACTTTCAGTGTTTGATGACGGATTTCCCCACGAATCACTATCGCTCAATTCTGCGAGTGATTCTAATTTATTATCGCTGTTTTCTAGCTGGTCTAAAACCACTTTTGATATAAAGGGAGGTTTTGGTTGCTGTGGACAATCTCCAGTTTCCAGACAGAAAGAACAGTATTTATGATATAAAACTGCATGCAGGGCACTGGACAGACCACTAGGGACAAAAGGGATGTGAAATAAATTGATACAGTAATGTAATCTGTAAGAATATAGTGTACTGTATATGTATTGTGTGTTTTATTTTTTGAATTTGGCGCCGTTCTCGGCTCGGCTCCCTGATAGAGCGAGCGGAGGATGGCTTGCTCACAGTGCGGGGAGACATTGCAAGATCCTGGGGACAAGGTATGTAACATGTACCTGGATACTGCAATGCAATCCCAAGTGTGGATCGGGGTTACCACTTTTGGTACTGAAAATCCACTCGAGGCAAACTCGGGAATACCGCCCAGGGGGGTTAACCTCCATACTCAAAAATCAATAGAAGAAATTTTGGAAAATGCAGTTTTTCTGGATAGACTTTACACAATCCTCAAAGTACAAATCTCTCCTTTCACTCTCACAGATGAACCCTGATACTGCCTCAGCCCATGTGACACAGGTACTTTTCAAGAGGAGATGAACTCTGAATACTAGGGAGGGGAACACTCTTCCCCTCTACCCCCCTCATCCACCCCTCTCCACCTACTTCTGCCCCTCTTCTTATCCCCTCTCCCAATTTTTTTTTTCTCTTTTCTTCATCTCTACACTTACAGATCACCACAACTCTCTAATTATACACATCTATTCAATAGTGTTGAACGGGGTTTTTTATGGGCCATACTGGTCTAAATACACAGTTTGCCGCATGAGTCAAACTTCTTTATGTGGCCCCTTTCACCAGAATTATTATTAAGTATTTGTTTTTAATTCCTTCCTCCTGCACTGAGGTGCTTGACAGGGATGCCTTCTTTCGACTTCCATTTTTGCTAATGCATTACAGCCTCTAGCTGTCTTTCCTAAGCCTCGTACACACGATCGGATTTTCCCCAGACAAAACCTCGGACTTTTGTCCGAAGGGCGTTGGCCAGGAACTTGTCTTGCATACAAACAGCAAGGAATTGTCGTCCAACAAACACTAATGTGGTGACGTACTACGTGGTTTTTCAGCTCTTTAGCGCCGCGCTTTGGGCTCCTTCTGCTAATTTCGTGTTGGTAGAAGTTTGGTGAGTGTTGATTTGCACTTTTCATTTCGTGCTTTTCATTTTGTGCTTTTTAGTTCGTTTCTGAACAGCTGTTCGTCAACCAGCCATGTTGCGGAATCGGAGGAGATAACGTGTTATTTATTATTGGCCTTGGAGTTATTGCTTTGACCCAAGTCCTGTCCAGGGACAGGAGGAGGAGGAGTTCTTGGACCATAAATTGGTTGCTTTATTAATCGTGACCAATTATGTCATATGCCTTTGCTGCGGGAGGTCCAGGAGAATAATTCAGATGATTTTCGGAATTATCTCCGGATGACGGATCCCTGCTTTCACCAACTCTTGGCATTGTTGACCCCCTATATTAAAAAGCAGGACACATGCATGAGGCATTTTTTTTTTTTGGTTAAATAATGATTTGATTTGGTATATTTTCTATATTTTTGGATACATAGAATGCACTTTTTGGTTAAGTTCTATTGGCAGATAGCATGTCTAATTTTATTTATTTTCTTTTTTTAATGCACAGTAAAAAAAAATTGTGGAGAATAATACTTGGCTATGTGTTTTACTTCAAATGACAGTTTGAGAGTAGGCAGTTACATTTTAAAAAACGCAATGTAAAATTAACAAGGGACACCAACATAGTTGTATCTTTGATTTTAAAAACTAGGGGATAATGGTGTTGTGGTAACTTGACCAAAAAAAATAAAAATAACAAGCATAATAATATTATTCTTGATATCACTAGAAAAAAAGCCTTTGAAAATTAATTTGCAATGAATCCATCAGTATCACCAGCAAAGCAGCTTCATTATTATCCCATTAACCACTTCAGCCCCGGACCATTTGGCTGGCCAAAGACCAGAGCACTTTTTGCGATTCGGCACTGCGTCGCTTTAACTGACAATTGCGCAGTTGACAACGTGGCTTCCAAACAAAATTGATGTGCTTTTATGCCCACAAACAGAGCTTTCTTTTGATGGTATTTGATCACCTCTGTGGTTTTTATTTTTGCGCTATAGACAAAAAAAGAGCGACAATTTTGAAAAAAAACAATATTTTTTACTTTTTGCTATAATAAATATCCCCAAAAAATATATAAAAAACATTTTTTCTCCTCAGTTTAGGCCGATACGTATTCTTGTACATATTATACATAATTTTGGTAAAAAAATCCACAATAAGCAATTATTGATTGGTTTGCGCAAAAGTTATAGCGTCTACAAAATAGGGGATAGTTTATGGCATTTTTATTAATAATTTTTTTTTTTACTAGTAATGGCGGCGATCAGCAATTTTTATCATGACTGCGACATTATGGCGGACAGAGCAGACACTTTTGGCGCTATTTTGGGACCATTCACATTTATACAGCGATTAAAAATGCATTGATTACTGTGTAAATGTGACTGGCAGTGAAGGGGTTAACCAGGAGGGGGTGCTGCAGGGGTTAAGTGTGTCCTAGGGAGTGATTCTAAATGTGGGGGGGGTGGGCTATGTGTGACATGACACCGATCACCGCTCCCGATTACAGGGAGCGGTGATCAGTGTCCTGTTACTAGGTAGAACAGGGAAATGCTTGTTTACATTAGCAGTACCCCATTCTTCCTTTCTGTGAGACGATCGCGGGTATCCCAGCGGACATCGAATCCGCAGGACCCGCGATCACACTCACGGAGGTCGCCGGGGGGCGCGCGCACACTCCTGCTATGTGTACCTCGCGAGATCATGTACATTAACGTGATTTCGCGCAGCGAAGCCAACCTGCCGCAGTGAAACTGCGGCGGCTGGTCCGTATGCAGTTAAAGAAGAAGAGAATGTGCGTTGCTTTTCGAGATTTCATAATTTCACATCACGAATGTTAATTCTCCATTACGAACGCTAGTTTACAAGACCAACCGCATCTGGCTCGTCCTTGCTTCTGAGCATGCATGTTTGTACTTTGGACTTTTGTACACATGCTCGAAAAATCCGACAACAGACATTTGTCTGCAGAAAATTTTAAACCCTGCCATCCAACATTTGTCCGCTGAAAATCCGACAACAATTGTCAGATTGAGCGTACAAATGCCAAACAGCCTGTCATCACACAATTCCCATCGGAAAATCCGATCGTGTGTACGAAGCTTTAGGCAATCCTCTATAGCCCATTGGTTTACACAAGGTGCTATAGAAGAGAAAATGCAGATGTATGCCATTCATACACTTTTATGTTTAGCAGATACTAGCTCCTCCGTTGAGCCTGCCATGCATTTAATCTCTGAATATTGGGTATTTTCTGGCTTCAAAATAAATTGTGATAAATCAGTGCTTTTAGTGCTCCAGATCCCATGTCCAATTCTGTTTTTGAGACATAAAAATCCATTAAAATCATACAAACTATTAAGTATCTAGGCATTCGGGCAGTATTAAACCTAAAGCCAAAAATGTAATATATGTCATTTGATGTGGCGGCTGTGTTTGTTTTCTTTATGTAGACTTTTTCCCCCTCTGTTTAGCCCTGGTGATCTGTAAAGGCCTGTAACACACCTTCTGTATTAGACAGGCACCACTCTGGATGTATGAGCATGGGGCAGATTTGGACAGCAGCATTATCCGTCTGGGAGGAGGGGAGTGTTAGAAGTATTAGCAGATTTAGATGCAGTAACGAATTAAAGTTGAACTACACAGTTTATAATCATTTACAGCAAACAGTTTTTTTCCTTTTGGGTTAAAAGTTTTACATAAACAAAAAAAGTTAATCATTTTTAAGCACCCCTTCCAGTGTTAAATGGTCTGTCCCATCCTTGTAACTGCATGAGAGCTTTTCTGTTGAAAAATAACAGACTTACTGGCTGGATCACCAGATGAAAATAGAGAAAAGAAAGCCCAAAAAGGAAACTAATAGAGTCATCACATCAATGAATTTGTAGGCTACATATAATAAATATGTGCTTTTGGGTTTAATACGGCTTTCATCTTTCATGTTAGGAAATATGTATGGGGTGAATCCGCGCAATGGGTATAGTACTATTAAAAATATAGAGCTGCTACCACTACAAATACAATTCCACCTTGGTGGAGTGTATTGGAATGTGTATAGAAAGCAGGAGTAGATATGGCGTTGCTCTTCTTGAGAGTTTTTTAGATAGAAGATTTTTTCCCGTGGTGAACTCCACTGTAGTGCTATACACAGTTCCTTTATTTATGTGTGAATGTCAAAGTGACAAAATGGCACCAAAAGGTATATGAAAAATATTTAAAAAATCAGAAGTCCCAATGTGTGCTAAGAATGGATAATACTGATAAAAAAAATGTGTTTTAAACCAAATGTGTGGGTGTTTAAGTCCCTGGCAGTGGTTTGCCAAAAGATTCTTATAAATATAAAATCCTATTCTAAGCGAGATATTACTTCTATGCAAATTATTCAGTTCAAAATTGCCATGCCGCTTTCTTCAAAATAAGAACCGCACTCTTATATGCATATCATATATAAATCAACAAGCTGCTAATAGTGCTTATAAAAGTGATAGTGTTTGCATCAAGAATGTGAATCGTTCAATTCAAAATGCAAAATACAGTGCTGCTTACTTCAAATAAAAGCCACAGTCTTATAGTGCATATCATATATAAATTAGCAAAGTGCAAATAGTGCTTAATAAAGTGATAATATCAAAAAAGTGACTTGTGCTAATATATAAGGTGACTTGTGTGCTTAACAACTAGTGTCATTGGAAAAGAAAATTTCTTTTTGTTTCATAAAAGTCTTTTTGGATGGTTCCAAAAGATGTTGAAAACAAATGTAAGGGAAATTTCTTGTCCAGGTGCTGGCTTGGTGGTTGTGTCTCAACAGCATGCTCTAATTATGCTTGCACTCACCGGATCCACTTCCCCCTGCAGGGGTACGAGCGGTCACAGTGTGTGCCCCTGTGCAGCAATTCTGGGTGTTTCCGGTCTGTGCTTTGCAATGTTGTTTATCGATTTGCATAAAAAAGAGGAGGAATGCCCATAGTGTAAAACCGTATATGGAAAGCTTTATTGTGACTGATACAATATCGTACTCACATTTACAAGGTAGGTATTGAGCATGAAAAAAGAGAGAGAGTCCCATCCTGAACGGCCTGTGTTCGTCTAGCCTGAGGTGACGCAAGACGTACGTAAGTTCCTCCCTATGCGTTTTGTCATCAGACGTATACTGGGGCGTCCATCTTGCTACACCTCTTATGTTTATATAGTGTGCCGTGTGTTTGGTGCGGTTGCGCACTGGTGTTAGCGGCGGCCATCTTGGTGTGGATGTTTGGAGACCGCAGTCCGAGTCGCTCATAGTAGAGGAAATTAATAATCGTTTGAGTCTTGTCAGTTTTTTTCCCCCCACCCGGAATTGGGCCGACATCCGGGTTGGTGACAACACCCGATGTAGTGCTCCTGTCTCCCAAAAAAGTTTTGATGTCTGTGCGCGCATCAAATACACTGTCACAACAGTATAGACACAACGGTTTAGTAAAATTACACTTCAAAAAATATATATATAATATCGAAATTACTTATAAATAAAATCTCATTTACACCATGCACAAATAGTAAAATATATGATCCATAATATTACCTATGTAGAAAATGGAGGAGAGATAAGGAAATTATTCATGATATATTAAAAAAAAAAAATTTTATAAAAGCAAATAAATAAAACTCTGGTATTGTGATGTTTTTCTCCAGGGCTATGCTAGTGTGTTATGAAACTATGAAGAATAAATAATACATTTTAATGTTTTTTAATGACAGTAGGGAAATGAGAGAGAATATATGGTTAAAACTAGAAAAAAGTAAAAAAATTAAAAAAATAAAAGTGAAATAAATGAAGAGAAAAAAAAGGAATAAAATTAAAATAATTCATTAAGGAAAATTCTACTGGGGGATGTTTGGTTTGCATGTGTAGGGGATATCATAAATTAAATGACAAGTTTAATACAAAATAGTTCATTGAGGAAAGTAATAACTCATTAAGAATGGAAAAATTCTTTGAGAATGGAAAAATTCTGCTGGGGGATATTTGATGTACATGTGTAGGGGATACCATAAAATAAATGAATAACAAATTTAATACAACAATGTACCAAATCTAGGACCATGTAATGAAGGTGGATCCTAGGTCTAAATATATATTATACTGAAAAATGTAGGATAAGAGAAATTTAATTCTAAATATATATTGTTAAAATATTAAGATCTGGGGAACATTTTAGAAGAAACAAATATTGAGGGGAATTAGGGCATGTTTACTTTTGTATTTATTTCCATATTTTTTGAATAGTAGATGGTAGTTATCCTATGTCAAACCTATGGTATTGATGTTATTGGTATGGAGCGTTGATGTGCGAGTATGTTCTTAAATTTTTGGGAGATGTTTTATTTTACTCTTTAGGAAGGTCTTATATATTAGACTTAATGTCAGTGTACTTAGTAGTTCTAAAAATTAGTGAGAAAACAGTTTGAGTCGACATCAATGTTCATTCCTGCTGGATGGAGGGTGTCTAATAAAAAAATCAATTTCGTCTCGTTTTGTGAGATTTTAATTCTCTTGTTATCTCCCCTCCAGTGTCCTGTGAAGTGTAATTTTACTAAACCGTTATGTCTGTACTGTTGTGACAGTGTGTTTGATGCACGCACAGACATCAAAACTTTTTTTGGAGACAGGAGCACTACATCGGGTGTTGTCACCAACCCGGATGTCAGCCCAATTCCGGGTGGGGGGAAAAAAACTGTCAAGACACAAACAATTATTAATTTCCTCTACTATGAGCGACTCGGACTGCGGTCTCCAAACATCCACACCAAAATGGCCGCCGCTAACACCAGTGCGCAACTGCACCAAACACACGGCACACTATATAAACATAAGAGGTGTAGCAAGATGAATGCCCCAGTAGACGTCTGATGACAAAACGCGTAGGGCGGGACTTACGTACGTCTTGCGTCACCTCAGGCTAGACGAACACAGGCCGTTCAGGACGGGACTCTCTCTCTTTTTTCATGCTCAATACCTACCTTGTAAATGTGAGTACGATATTGTATCAGTCACAATAAAGCTTTCCATATACGGTTTTACACTATGGGCATTCCTCCTCTTTTTTATGCAAATCGATAAACAACATTGCAAAGCACAGACCGGAAACACCCAGAATTGCTGCACAGGGGCACACACTGTGACCGCTCGTACCCCTGCAGGGGGAAGTGGATCCGGTGAGTGCAAGCATAATTAGAGCACGCTGTTGAGACACAACCACCAAGCCAGCACCTGGACAAGAAATTTCCCTTACATTTGTTTTCAACATCTTTTGGAACCATCCAAAAAGACTTTATGAAACAAAAAGAAATTTTCTTTTCCAATGACACTGGTTGTTAAGCACACAAGTCACCTTATATATTAGCACAAGTCACTTTTTTGATTTTATCACTTTATTAAGCACTATTTGCACTTTGCTAATTTATATATGATATGCACTATAAGACTGTGGCTTTTATTTGAAGTAAGCAGCACGGTATTTTGCATTTTGAATTGAACGATTCAGCACCTTGTTGATTTATATATGATATGCATATAAGAGTGCGTTTCTTATTTTGAAGAAAGCGGCACGGCAATTTTGAACTGAATAATTTGCATAGAAGTAATATCTCGCTTAGAATAGGATTTTATATTTATAAGAATCTTTTGGCAAACCACTGCCAGGGACTTAAACACCCACACATTTGGTTTAAAACACATTTTTTTATCAGTATTATCCATTCTTAGCACACATTGGGACTTCTGATTTTTTATATATTGTTTATATATTTTTCATATACCTTTTGGTGCCATTTTGTCACTTTGACATTCACACATAAATAAAGGAACTGTGTATAGCACTACAGTGGAGTTCACCATGGGAAAAAAATCTTCTATCTAAAAAACTCTCAAGAAGAGCAGCGCCATATCTACTCCTGCTTTCCATACACATGTTAGGAAATATACCTCTCTGAATTTGGAACCACTGTTATGAAAGTGTAGAAATAAGAGTAAGGGTAAAGCTTGGTGTAATTTCCTCCTGCAGTGGCAGGGAGGACAAACCTTCTAAAGATTGTTTGGATGTAGTGGTGTACCTAGCACAGTTGGCACCCAGGGCAGATTTTTTTTACACTCCCTCCCCATACCAATGACAAAATGAAATAAAATTGCGAGCCAAATTGTGGGTATGTATAAAGAATAATATTCTGCGTTCAGTGATCCGATGATTAATTTAAATGACCCAACAGCTGCACTCATATGTATGTACACATCATAAAATAGATTAAATAAGCAAAATGTTGCGCTGTCATAATTAATGATATTGTGATAATAATAATCAATATGCAAATAAACCAAATAATTATAAACAATAACAGTCCATTCATGTGATCCACAAAACTGAATGATAGTTGAAGTGAAAAAGGAAATCCAAAACACCAAAAAAGTCCTTATTGTGAAAGAAAGATAGTGATGTCCTTCCAAATCAACTGTAGGTGTTAAACCTTGTGCTCCCCAGGAGGTAATTAAAGATATCCTCTTACCAGATATCATGACCTTTCAAGGCCGATATGTGCATCGGTGAGTTGTTACCCCTCACTACGGGTATATCCAGGTCAGCTTTTCCACCTGTTATAGGGAATGCCAATACTGTGTCTATCGATCTCCCATAAGCCTCAGATCCAATTAAAAGGTCAAGTGGTTAAGACTGTGGAAATATTCACCCTCTTACCCTTTTGCTGTCAGGGAAGGCTTAGTACTAGTAGAAATGTGAATAAAATTGGCGCCAACCTGGAGTGAAATTACAAAGCAAAAAGTTTGAAGCTGCCCCTTTTACTGGATCCCCCACCTCAAAACAGAAAGATTTTTTAAAGTAAGGCGCTACCACGCAACCTAAAATTTACTAATGCAATACCATTAATCAAAAAACCTCAATCCAATTAGTGCAAAATGATAAAACAAAGTGAAAAAAGATATTTCATATTGACAATACAAAGTTCATAAAAAATAGTCCTTATAAAAACTCCTACCGTCGTTCCTTCTGATGATAAGGTGCTCAAATGATTTTTTCGATTCATGCTCCACCACTGTGTATACAGAATGCACCCTTACCAGCCATACATAGTGAATGCGCCTTTGATAACTTGGGGTATCACCCATGGGATAGCTCAAAGGGATTATTTAATACAAATAAAGACCAGCAAAAATGTCTTTCTTTTATAAGCATTTATTTGTTTGGCAAAATTTTATATAGGCCACAGTGTTGTACAAGGGGTAACCTGATAACGTATTAACAATAAATTAATATAAAATATGAAGCCATCCTGGCTATAATACATTAACATAAGAATTACACGATGTCCATCCAGACAATGCTGGATGACTATTCCCCCACTAAACAACACCATGACTCATTTAAGAAAAAAGGGGAGGGAGGTGGGAGTCCCGGGCCTGTCCTGAAGGGGTCTGCTGGTAATGGCCAGACTTTCCTTTTTTATCTGTTCCGGATTCGCGGGCTTTGGAAACCTGCCAATTTCTTCCAATCATCTGCCTGTTGCTGTGCAGGGAACTACCGCAGTAACCAATGACAACCTGTGAAGAGACTAATAGGGAAACATCATTCCCCTTTGAGCTTTCCCATGTGGGTTGTGCATACTGAATGGACCTGTCATGGGCTAGCACAAAGAGATTATTTAATAAAAAAAAAAGACCAGCAAACATTTCTTTATTTTATAAGCATTTATTTGTTTGGCAAAATTCTATATAGGCCACGGTGTTGTTCAAGGGGTAACCTGATAACCCGATAAATTAGAATAAAATATGAAGCCATCCTGGCTATAATACATCAACATAAGAATTACACAGTGTCCATCCAGACAATGCTGGATGACTATTCCCCAACGATCGAGGCTAGAAGGGAATCTTCTGGCTGAGGTCCCCACAACCCCGCAATTTCAAGCAGACTTTGAAGACCCATATTGAATATGTCTATACCAATTAACGGACAGATGTACTAGATCCGTCCTGAATAACCCAGGCACAAAACCCTCAAGCACCATGTGGCGGAATGATAAACCACCCAAAGATACTAAAAAATTATGGATAGTCCTATTCAGACATCTCCTAATTCTATCTACATAAAATAAATTACTGGAAGGAGACCACAGCCGTGGAATCATTTCGAGAAAGCCAAAACTGTTAGTGGAAATAAATGCTTAATGGCAGAAAGATCCCTTTTCATTTCGCATAACAGTTTCCATGTTTTAATTTTTTCAATGTAATTTCCTCTGACATGAACAATTATAACCTGGGGGATATAGACCCTCCGGGTGATGTTGACCACGCCCCCTAAAATGTCACAGTCCCAGCATGCCCAGGGACTGTGACGTCATAAGGGGGCGGGGTCTCCGCCTATATAAGTCACAACGGAGCGCTCAGAGAGCAGTACAGCCGGAGAGAGTTTTGTGTCAACATCTGGAGAAGAGAAGAGGGAAGAAGACAAGAAGCCCAGAAGTCTGTTCCTCCGCTGGCAAAAGAGTGGCATGAAGACAGCGGAGGAGCCGGCAGAAGAACTGGAACACTGGGAGAAGAGGCCAGAGAGAGTGGAGAAGAACCAACCGGATGCCGGGAGAAGAGGAACCAGAGGCACCCCCGAAGCCGGAAGAAGACCCCCGAAGCCGGAGGAAGACCCCCCCAGAGCTGTTTAATAAATTATTTTAAAAACCTGTGTAGTGTGTTTTATTATTGACACTTTTCCCTAGGTGAATGGGTAGGGGTACCATGTACCCCATACTCATTCACATAGGGTGGGGGGCCGGGATCTGGGGGCCCTCTTATTATGATTCCGATAAGCCCCCCGCCCGCAGACCCCGACAACCAATGGCCAGGGTTGTCAGGAAGAGGCCCTTGTCCTCATCAGCATGGGGACAAGGTGCTTTGGGGTGGGGGGCCCCCTCCCCCAAAGCACCCACCCCCCATGTTGAGAGCATGCGGCCTGGTACGGTTCAGGAGGGGGGGGCACTCGCTCATCCCCACCCCCTTTCCTGACCGGCCGGGCTGCGTGCTCGGATCGGGGTCTGGTATGGATTCTAGGGGGGACCCCATGCCGTTTTTTCGGCGTAGGGGGTTCCGTTTAAAATCCATACCAGACCTAAGGGCTTGGTATGCCCCACGCTTGCCGCAATAGGAAAATTTGTTTTTCCTATTGCAGCGAGCGCGAAATGCAATACCCTGCCCTTACGTCGTATCAGGTCCGTTGGACCGGCATACAGACGAGCGGGCTTTCCGTCGGACCAGCACACAGACGAGCGGACTTTCCATCAGAAACTGAGTCTGACGGAAAGATTTAAAACATGTTTCAAATCTAGGTTTTGGGAAAAAGTCAGACGGAAAAGTCCGCCGGAGCCTACACACGGTCGGATTGTCCGGCGGACTCTGGTCCGCCGGACCAAGTATGCCGGAAAGTCCGCTCGTGTGTACGCGGCATAAGAAACGTAACAGTTTAATAACCATTTCAGATTTAGATGATAGCATATTGATAGCAAAGACCTTTGTTATCCTTATGCAAAATTACTCTCCAGTTCATGAACTTCTCTTTCCAGATCACTATTGAAACTATAACTGGAAACAACTCTAGCAGGACATTATGCAAAATGTCTTGATGCAACCAACTCGAGTGCCATTCAGAGGCACACCAATGGCCATCCATAAAGGCTCCAAAGCCCGTGAAACCCGCAGCATCTGTAAAGAAATTCAACTGAAAATCTTGTGTAAAAGCTTGTTGCCAAATGGTCGACCCGTTAAAGTTGCAAAGAAAAGAGTCCCAAACCTTTAAATCTTCTTTGACACTTTTAGAGATGCGAACATGTGCATAGGGGTTTTTTAAACCTTTGGTAGCCAAAGGGAATCGCCTAGAAAAAATTCTGACTATTGGAATAACTCTAGCTGCAAAAGCAAAGAGGCCCAATAAAGACTGGGCTTCTTTTAACAACACCTTACGCTTAGACAGAAACAAAGAGATCACCGTTCTCATACGATGTAACTTTTCTATGGGCAATCTGAACTCCATTAAGGAGGAGTCGATAGTGATTCCCAAAAATTCAATAGTAGTTGTCGGGAAAACCATTTTCTCCTGTGCAAGCGGGACTCCGAAGGCTTCACAGATGTGAAAGAATGCATTCAGTGAGTCAAGACATATGGGGGAATCCGCTGGACCAATGAACAGAAAGTCATCTAAATAATGTAGAAAACCCCCCGAAGGGGAATGTAACTCCAGAACCCAATGTAAAAACTTAGCAAATGCCTCACAATAAAAACATGATAACGATAAACTCATGGGCATGCATTTAGCAAAAAAAAAATAATAATTCTGGAAGTGGAAACCCAGTGAATCAAAACTTTGGGGATGTATGGAAAGCAGGCAAAAGGCAGATTTGATGTCTGCCTTCGCTAACAATGCAGCCTGCCCAAAGCCCCTTAACAGCACAAGTGCTTTGTCAAAAGACGCATATGAAACAGGAGCTTCGACATCCAAATCTTCGTCATTAAGCCAGGCATCCTCTGGATAGGACAGGTGGTGAATCAACCTATAGCTACCCTGCTCCTTTTTGGGTACAATGCCTTCCTTCTAGAACTTCTTTAGCGATCTTATCCCGAACAATTTCAGGGTGAATTGCAGCGGAACATACATTCCTAACCAAGGTGCAACTTTTCCCTGAGAAGTAGGGGGCCAAGAAACCTTCTTTGAAGTCATTAATTTATGGATTTGCATTGCCCTTCGTTGAAAGCAAAACAGAAGCCTTTAAGAAAGGCATTCTGCAAGCTAATCACTGCCTAGGCCTGAATTGCGGCTTCTGTGATAGCATGAGGTTCAACCATAAGCCCACGTCTTTTGACCCCCAACGTAATGTAGGGTGAACTGACAATTTCTTGTCATAAGTGAACCATGCTGTATCACCAAAATGACGAAAGGCTTCAGAAACTAAATCTATGTGCTGGAATAAACCCAAACATTTCTCAGGAAATTGTTCACCCAATACTGCCGCATAAATGCAGAAGGCATGCAACCAATTTTGAAAAGTTTTGGGGATAGCTCTCCTCCTATCCTCCTCAGTGCGGTCTCCGTTCTCTTTTCAGATTTAAATAGGAATTCTCTAGACGCAGGTAATAATGACAACAGATCGATGAAATCACTCCCCCCATATTTTTTCTTTAACCGAATTGGCTAGGTGGAAACCCAAACAAGAAATTTCACAAGTCATTGGCTCCTTAAAGGAAGACTCCGCAACTAAAGATTGAGAGGGGCGTGAAGGGGGGGCAACAGATTTGGTCTAATATCGTCAATATTATTATGTTGAAACAAGACATCATTTGTATGTAAAATGGCACCATCTGAATGTGCCCCCATATAACTACTGCTGTTATTAGCAGAATCCAATGCACCAGAAACCTGTTCTCCTTCAGCCTTTTTATCAAAAGCACCCACTGTGTGTGCCCCTTAAATATTTTTTAACATACTAGATAATGAATTAACAATTACTTACTCAGAGATATTAACATGAGACTCAGAGACATTAACACTAGACATTGTCACACCAACAGAAGAAATCCTCGTTTGCTCACTGCTGACCTCTGCAGAGGCTGGCTGAGTAGCACTGTTATATTGCAATTGGGGTGCATTCCTGAAAGGAACGCTGCAAGCTCCCTCCCAAGCTCCCTCCCGGCCGTCAGGCTGCGGGGAAGCATCTGTCCTCTGTTGCTTCTTCTTCCTCCCTGGCTGCTGACGTGGACTGCGCAAATCGTCGCTGTCTCCTCCATGTCCACAGGAACCATGATGAGAGGCAGTTTGGGCAGAGACACAGACTGACCCTCCTCCAGGCAGCGCATAAGCCATTCCTCACCTCCCGAGTTTTTGGCCCTTTCAATGAGGCGGGGAGATGGCAATCTCTTCTCTCAGGTGAGCTTCATCTTCCGCGTCCGAGTCTCGGTCCTGTCCTGAAGGGGTCTGCTGGTAACGGCCGGACTTCCCCTTTTTATCTGTTCCGGATTCGGGGGCTTTGGCAACCCGCCAATTTCTTCCAATCCTCTGCCTGTTGCTGCGCAGGGAACTGCCGCAGTAACCAATGACAACCTGTTAAGAGACTTAAAGGGAAACATCATTCCCCTTTGAGCTTTCTGGATCTGAGCTGCTGGAGAGAGAGAAAAGGAATCTGAGAGGCCAGTGGCTGGTTTATCTCCATAACGCATTATGTGTGTGGATTTTTCCATCTGCTATTTGAGAACGGGTGATACCCCAAGTTATCAAAGGCGCATTCATTATGTATGGCTGGTAAGGGTGCATGTATACACAGTGGTGGAGCATGAATTGAAGAAATAATTTCGACACCCTATTATCAGAAGGCACGGTGGAGTTTTTATAAGGACTATTTTTTATGAATTTTGTATTGTCAATATGAAATATCTTTTTTCACTTTGTTTTATCATTTTGCACTAATTGGATTGAGGTTTTTTGATTGATGGCATTGCATTTGTAAATTTTGTGTTGTGTGGTAGCGCCTTACTTTTAAAAATCTTTCTCTTATTTGTTTATTGTTTACTTATTATTTGTTAGTTGAAAAATTTGAATGGGCTACTTTTTTAGCTAGTGCCCATTTTAGCACTTAACCACTTGACCACTGGGCACTTAAACCCCCTTCCTAACCAGATCAATTTTCAGCTTTCGGCGCTGTCACACTTTGAATGACAATTACTCAGTCATGCAACACTGTACCCATATGAAATGTTTGTCCCTTTTTTCACACAAATAGAGCTTTCTTTTGGTGGTATTTAATCACTGCTGGGTTTTTTATTTTTTGCGCTATAAATCAAAAAGGACTGAAAATTCGGTAAAAAAAAATAAAATTCTTTGTTTCTGTTCAAAATTATTGCAGAGTATTGTCGAATATTGGCAGAGTATTGGTGAATATTGGCAGAGTATTGGTGAGTATTGGCGAGTATTGGCAGTGTATTGGCGAGTATTGGCAAAGTATGGCAGAGTATTGCAAAGTATTGCAGAGTATTGGCAGAGTATTGCAGAGTATTGCAGAATATTGGCAGATTATTTCAGAGTATTGGCAGAGTATTGCAGATTATTGCAGAGTATTGGCAGAGTATTGCAGTTTATTGCAGAGTATTGGCAGAGTACTGCAGATTATTGGCAGAGTATTGCAGATTATGGGCAGAGTACTGCAGAGTATTGGCATAGTACTGCAGGGTATTGCAGGGTATGGGCACTGAGCAGCTCTGTGGGCACTTCAGATCCAGCCAACAGTGCTGCTGCAAACGATCTCTCCCCCTCTCCCCTCGCACTGTACAGATCGGTACAGAGAGGGGAGGGAGGAACCGGCATCATGACATGACGCCAGTTTGTTTACAAGTGATCACTCCGTCATTTGACGGAGCGATCGCGTGGTAAACGGCCGCTACTTACCGTGATCCGTGATGCGCCGGGTCTTCCAGACCTGGCGGTCATGGATGTTCCCGGGGGCGCGCAGGAGCAAAATTCTGGGAGGACGTCCATGGACGCCCACCTATAATAAGCCGACCACGCTGTAGCCGTCTTTCAGCTATGGCCGTTAGGCAAGTGGTTAAATAAGAAACAAGGTGGTTGAGGTGGTCAATATGCAAACTTTCTGGTATATTAAAAATATGAAAACTTTTCCACATTCTTATACTTACACAAAAACTCAACACTCCACGTTAATAAAACAACCATGTCTGCACTCCCAGAAAAATCTGCCCACTCTCAGCTAGTACACTTCTGACTGCCTGATCTCCCTCTCAGGAGCTTCAAGCTGGTTTGAGTTGTTTTTCAATTCCCATTGACTTGTACTGGGACAAAAACAGTCCCGACACAAAAGCAAATAAAAACCCCACTCAAGCCCTTAAGCTTGAAAATACACATATTGAAATATGCCTTAAGCAGGTTCAGGACAAATCAATCCATGTGTACCGCTCTCTGCCCAACAGAAGCTGAACGGTAGACCACCTGTTACTGGCACACGGTCCTGCTTGAAAACCGGCATTCAAGCAGTGACTGCAGCACTGCTCAGCGTATTATCATGGAGGGGAGTCTCCACTGTCAGAATACAACAAAGACTTTAAAGTTGGGCTTCACTTGGTTTCTAACAGCTTAGAAACATGTGCGGTTTGTTTACATTGGAAGGCTGGCAATGTTCTGCTCTGGGAAGAAAAAAGGTGAGGTTTTAGGGCCAGTTCACACCAGAACATGGTGCGAGAAAGGCGTGTTCTGTGAGCATTTCCCACCCTGCGTTCAAAACACACAGCCTTTGCAATCTGCTGTGGGTGCCAATAGATTGTTAACGGCACTCCAAATTCAGATCTCAAATGCAGTGTGTTTACAGGCACCGGATCTCATAGTTCAGCAGTACAATACAATTTGGTGAGGCACATTTTTTAAAAGTAGTGCATGCACTACTTTTTGTGTGTCCCAGTACAATTTACAGCCCATTCAAATAAATGGGCTGCAAAATCGCACCGCAGGGGAACGCGCAGGAATCCACGTTCCTGCGAAATTCTGGTTTGAGCCGTGTACACACGATCGGACTTTCCTACGGGAAATGTTCAATGACAGGCTGTTGGTGGTAAATCCAACCGTGTGTATGCTCCATTGGACAATTTTTGTTGGACTTTCCACCAACAAATGTTGGCTAGCAGGTTTTCAAATTTTCCGTGGACAAATGTGTGTTATCGGATTTTCCGAGCATGTGTACACAAGTCCGTTGGACGAAAGTCCAAAGTACAAACATGCATGCTCGGAAGCAAGGACGAGCCAGAAGTGGTCGGTCTTGTAAACAAGCATTCGTAATGGAGAATTAACATTCATGACGTGGCAAATTATGAAATCTCCAAATGCAGCACACAATTCTCTTCTTCTTTAATGGGATAATAATGAAGCTGCTTTCCTGGTGATACTGATGGAGTTATTGCAAACACATTTTTAAAGGCTTTTTTTTTCTAGTGATATCAAGAATAATATTATTATGCTTTTTTTTATTATTTGGGCAAGTTACTACAACACCATTATCCCCTAGTTTTTAAGAACAAAGATACAACTATGTTGGTGTCCCCTTGTCAGTTTTACATTGTATTTTTTAAAATGTAACTGCCTACTCCCAAACTGTCATTTGAAGTAAAACACATAGCCAAGTATTATTCTACACAATTTTTTTATTGTGTATTAAAAAAATGTAAAAAATAAAATTAGACATGCTATCGGCCAATATAACTTAACCAAAAAGTGCATTCTATGCATCCAAAAATATAGAAAATATACCAAATGAAATCATTATTCAACCAAAAAAATAATGTCAAAGCAATAACTCCAAGGCCAATAATAAATAACACGTTATCGCCTCCGATTCCGCAACATGTTTGATTGACGAATGGCCGTTCAGAAACGAACTGAAAAGCACAAAATGAAAAGCACGAAATGAAAAGCGCAAACTGAAAAGCGCTAAATGAAAAACGCGAAAAGCAAAGCGCGAATCAACACTCATCAAACTTCTACTAACACGAAATTAGCAGAAGGAGCCCAAAGGATGGTGCTAAAGACCTGAAAAAACACGTAGTATGTCTAGTACGTCATTACGTTCGTAATTGTTGGCCAACAATTGTGTGGCCATGTGTATGCAAGACAAGTTTGGGCCAACACCCTTCGGACAAAATTCCACGGTTTTGTTGGCCAACAATCCGATCGTGTGTACGAGGCTTAAGTGTTTCTGTTGTGAACTTATGCCACGTACACACGAGCGGACTGTCCGGCAGAAAAGGTCCGACGGAACTATTCCGTCGGACATTCCGATCGTGTGTGGGCTTCATCGGACCTTTTCTGTCGAAAATTCTGACGGACCTAGAAATAGAACATGTTTCAAATCTTTCTGACGGACTCAAGTCCGAACAAAAAATCCATTCGTCTGTATGCTAGTCCGATGGACAAAAAAGGACGCAAGGGCGGCTATTGACTACTGACTATGAACTTCCTTATTCTAGTCTGGTCGTAAGTCATCACGTTTGAAACAATCGGACTTTGGTGTGATCTTGTGTAGGCAAGTCCGTTTCGTTGGAACTCCATCGCAACTCCGTCGGAACTCTGACGAAAAGTCCTTCGGAGTTCAGGCGAACGAGAAGTCCGCTCGTGTGTACGCGGCATTAGAAGATGAATTTCCCCACAATGCATAGATAGCTACAGAGGGAAGCAAGGGTGTTTCTTCTGATTTTGCGGAATATGCAAATACTGTAGTGAGCATAATCTGGGCACAGGTTCACCTTAAAGCGGTTGTAAACCGCTGGACTAGTTTTCTTTTCCTTACCTGCAAGATAAAGACATAATGTGCTACACATCACATACTAGCACATTATGTGAAACTTACCTGAAAACGAAGCATTCCAGGGATGTGATGTCATTGCTGGAAGCTGCTTCCATCTTCACGCATCTTCCTTCCGGGTCTGCAGACTCTGGCTGTGTGACTCCCTGGAGCCGCATCCACGGGGGAGCCACTGTTTACGACACAGGACTCTGAAGGAATGGCCCGGGTGGCCATTCCTTCAGAGCGCATGCACTGATGATGTCATCGGTTGCATATATAGTAAATATCTCCTAAACGGTGCACATTTAGGAGATATTTACAGTGCCTATAGGTAAGCCTTATTATAGGCTTACCTATAGTTACAAGTCAGTGATGGAAGTTTACTTCCACTTTAACTGATCTTTTAAAATTATTGTTTCTTCAATGGAGAATGTAATATACTGACTGTTTTTTAAAATACTTCAAACCAAAATACATTTGTTTGAATGATTAGTGCTTATATAACACAATTGTGTGAGCCAAAAATATTTTGCTCCAAAAAAACAAGACAGTGTAGGTATTAGGCATGGGATAGTTAGCTCCTTGCAGTTATACCACTTGCATAGTTCTGAATACAAGGTTAAGTAAGTTTTGGCCAGCGAACTTTGTTTTAAATGTACTTTGGATGTAATTTCCTCTGTGATGAGACATTAATTGTTGCCAAAATAAGTTAATGAAGTGATCTAAGACGTGAGTAATTTTGTATAAATTGATACTGCAATGCTAAATGAGTTAATTAAATTTTGAAATTTCGTAATTGTATGGCAAGCAATTGTGACCTTAAGTGTTTGCAGCTTTACAAGTATAGCACACTTGTTGGTAGCAGTTTTTTTTTTGTTTACTTTCATTAAAATAACGGTATGCTTCTAACCTCACTAAATCATTTGCCTGTTCTCCCTATACCTTCGGACCTCAGCTGTTCTTAAGCCACTGTGTTTGCTTTAAAAATATATGGAAAGAACTGTAAGTTTCTTTCTGAGCCAACAAGGCATGATCTGGTACATTTATGAAAAATGTTAAGACTTACAAATAAAACTTTCACTGCACATAGTCTACTGTGTCAGACTTGTATGATAGGTAGTATAACATTACTTATACAGTATGGCAGCCTCTCATGACTCAGTATGTCAAATTAGCAACTAGCAAAGGTCCATACCTTCCAATTACAGCCCGACTCTAGCCAAAACATTTAGATTTAGGAAAAATTAATAATTCTGTGATATTGTTATTGCTGTCAGTGACCCTGTTAGAACATTTAAACTAATTACCTGTACCTACGACAGCCTATGACAGCAGGACAAGAAATGAGGGAAGTCACATTTAGTAATAAAGACTTGAAAGAGGATCAAACCCTTGCCCAATGTTACTGAAAAGGATGTTTTGTTGTAGTCTGTACCCCCACCAGTGAGATTTATCGTCATCTGAAAAGGAAGCAATTGGGCATCTCTCCAATGGGACACAAACCACTATAAAAACCACTGGTTCTAAGCACTCTCCACTCTGTCCAAAACTAAAATATGGGTTTAGCTGGCGTTAGGCTTTGGGTTTTTCTAGATTTCAAATTGTTTAATGTGTACTGTTTTCGTATGATTTTCATACAAAAAAAATCAGAAAATAAAGACTGCGCATGATCAGAAACAATAAACAACAAAAAAAAAGCCTTTGTCATACAAGAATTTTCATTCAAATTTTTGTTCATCGGTTCCGATTTGCTGTGAAACAACGACGAAAATCGGATGATCGCTCACCCGATTTTCTTATAGTGTGTACCCCACTTTAGGTAGATTCACCCCTTTGTTTGTCCTTGTTACCATTGTCACCAAGACAGAAAGTAAGGTAAATCCAAACATTTAGAGTTATCATCTGAGCAAGAAGTGAGGGGAAATTATCCAATGTGGGGAAATTAACAACTGTCTAAGATATGATTTGTCTTCACTTTTGGAAAAATCTCTTCTATATTAAAACCAAGATTTGATATATATACCAAAAGGAAGAAAAACTGTATGCAAAACTAACATTCTTTGTCTGATATATCTCAAAAATATGAATCAAGAATAGACAGTTAAACACCCCCTCAAAATAATTCCACTGAATAAACATAAGGCCTCATGCACACTGGACGTTTGGCCATCTCTACTAGATACCTTTATTCCTGGCAGCAGCGTTTTGGCAGAAAAAAACACTTAAAGTTTGTAATGTGTTAAGGTGCATTTAGGTGCTCCAAGCGCTTGGGCATTGATTAATTTACTTGGCCAGAATTATCATTTTTTTTTATGGCCATTGAAATGAATTAACGCTTAACACTAAACACTCCTAGCGTTGATGCGTTTACATGTGTAAGGCATTTTTTATGCCAAAACACAGCTGCTTCTGGATGCCATGGCAGTGTGTTTTGATTTCTGCTTCTAAACTTCTCTAAGTGCCGACACATAGGCTAACATGCAGGAGCATTTAGAGGCAGAAAAAAAAACACCAGATGCCCCTAACAGCAGCGTTAAAAATGTCCAGTGTGCCTGAGGCCTAAAAGGCAATTGACAAGGTTGTGAGCCAACCACAAACCATACACTCCTGTGTACATCAGTCAATTAGTTAGGGATACCAGTACCAATGTCACACATATATTGTAACTAAGTGCTAGTAAAGTACACAATCAAAGCATAATAAAGAGCCCTCAACTGCACAAAGAAGACCCAACTGTACCATTCCCCCAATGGGACACAGATAGCAAAAAAATAACTTAATCTGCATTTAAATATTTCTATACTGCATCCAAAACTAAAAAAAAAAAACAAATAGATTTGCCTTTACACTTAAAGGCTGTATAACTACAGCCTCCAGTGACAAAGGCCTGCATATGGTCATTCCAGTAGTGCATATATGTAGAGAGTGTGCAGGAGCTCATCAACACTGAGATGCAATATTGATGAAAAAAAGATGAAAATTAGTATTTTATTTAAAAGAAATGACAATTGTTTTGGTACACAGTGCTTTAGCAAACTAAATGTTATTCATTTTGGGTTTACATCTACTTTAATTACTCTATGTAAATGCGTTTAAATTATTATTTTCACATATACAACATTTTAATTTAATTACATTCTAACTTGTTTACTCTTCCATATTTGGATCATTATTATTAATATATTCTAAGTACAGATTTGGTAATACTACCTTTACTGTTCATATGTATATCAGGGAATGCGAATGACATTGACACTGTTGAGATAAGAGAGAAAAGCATTATTGCAATAGTCCTAGACAAGCAGCAGGGTCTTCATATCACGGAGTTTTCATGCTGCATGGAGTTTACATGCTCTTTCTGTGTTTGCGCATGTTTCCTGTGAGTATTCCAGTTTCCTCCCACACTCAAGGATATGCTGGTTGTTTAATTGGCCTCAATTCTATGTGTGTGTGTTATACATATGTATAAGACCCCAGTCCCCATCCTATGTGAATGAGTATGGGGTAGGTTGATGAGGGCATATGGCCTGGTATGGTTCAGGGGAGGTGTGCTCGCTTGCCCCCCCCCTTTTCCTGACCTGCTGGGCTGCATGCTCGGATAAGGGTCTGGTATAGATTTTTTTTTTAATTGTGACATTGGGTTCCCCTTAAAATCTATGCCAGACCCAAAGGGCCTGGTATGAATTGGGGTGACCCCCTTGCCGTGTTTTTTTAACATTTTTGTATTGCTGGCAATGGTATTGTATTGCCGGCAATTTAAATATAATTATTATTTTTTTTTAGAAATGTCAGTTTTGCTGCAGCAGGTTCTATACACAATAGAGGTGTGCCACTTTACAGACAGACTAAGGGGACCCCCCCCCCCCCCCGGACACAATATTTAAAGAAATTGTCATTTTTATTGTTTCACTTTAAGCATCATTAAAATCACTGCTCCTGTAAAAAGAATCTGTTGTTAAAAATATTTTTGCATTGATATATGTCCCCCCAGGGCAGTACACAGATTCAGGTCCCATAGACTTCAATGGGGCTTTGCGTTTGGGTCCGAACATTTGCGATGTTCGAGAGTTCTGGCATGAACCGAACTGGGGAGTGTTCGGCCCAACGCTCATGTTAGATAGCGAACTTAGATTGTCAGCTCCTTGGGGGCAGAGACTAGTGTGAATGTACATAATGTAAGCTCTATGTAAATTCTTTGCTCTTTATATAGACCTGTAATAAATAAATAAATTAGGATGCATGACTATGTTAATAAATATATATGTTAACAAAATTATAATATATAAAAACAAGTGCTTTAAAAGCTTACACTCACAAATAACATTTTTACATATATTGTATATATACCCACATATATTTATAACTGTTTTGTTTTTTTGTTAGTATAGTTTCCCTTTAAAGCACAGGATATGAACGAAAGAAAGAATAGGATTAACTCAGGGAGTAGAGACTTTTCCATATGCAAAGTGATTGTTTACTTAGCTAAGTAAATAAGGTATGTTTGCCTAAATCATCCAATCACATGCACGCAAAAATCAAGTTTTTTTTTTTCTCTTGAACATGATTGAGAAACGATAAGTGATCTTTATTCACTCGCTTAGTAAAAACAGCAAATGTGTAAGTCGCCAAAAAGAAAAATAGCAAGCAGAACATCCCTTGCTAAAGCTCTAATTTAGTGTAAAAAACATAATTATTTATACAGTAGTTTCATTCTCAATAAGTTATCATAAACATAAATACTCAATGCTGATCTAGCCATTACTCTGAAGTAGTCATCCGAATAAAGTACCACCATCGCCTTAGCCTTTGAGTTTAATGCTTCAAGCACTAAATATAATGATGAAAAAATCAAAACAGTTTCGCTGTAAAGAGATGTATTCTAGAGCCTTACTTAAACACAGCCGTATGTAAAATGAAGGCATTATAACCTATGTTAAAAAAAAAATGTTTTTACAAAAAACCCAAACTGCTTAGTTAATTTAGAAATCGGGACCAAGTTTCTTTCAAGATATAAGTGTTTTTAATCTGATTGCTACATAAATCAATAGTTGTAGCTCCAAGCAGACATTAGCTGTAAAACTTGTTGCAATTGCTGTGCTGTGTTAGCAAATTGCCTTTCACCCCCCCTTCCAATTCCAGCCGCATGAGCTGCTTAATGGCTGCAGCTACATAGCACCTTTTTACATGATCTCCCAGGTCTGTAATGCTAAACAGGAAATATCCTTCCCTAGGTTGTTATAAGTTTGCTAAAGACATCAAAATAGCATGTTTCGCCTGGATAAAAAACATACAGAAATGTTTGGTTTACGTTCATGCAGGAGGATACATTTATGGCCACTTCAATCTATAGAAATTATTTCAAGCATATTTGAATTACACCCAGAGTGGAATAAATGAGGTCACCTGGTGCCCACATTACAAAAATGCTCTTTACGGCTGCAAATTCATATAGAAAACTTCAGTCCCTTTTGATGGTGCATGTGTTTAAGTAAAAAATGTGCAAGGCAGTTTTCTTCATCATACTGGCATGTGTATTGTATGTTTCCCTCATTTGCCAATCACTCCCATTCTTCTGGAAGTGATCACTAACAAATGGAGTTAGTAAAGGAATAGTTTTTCTGTGCTTCATGTTCTATAAATTCACCATAATTATTTTCCTTTATCTCCAATATTTCTCATGTTTACTAATTTGCACATGAAATAGGAACATAGTCCTTACTATTAGTGCTTTTAATTCAAGTATAGGCAGTACTGGTATTATGACAATTACTGTATGTATTAAACATTGCATGTGCTGTATGTATTTAACTGTATGTACTAATATATACTGTATGTATTAAAGTTTCTGTGTAGCTAACTTAATCAGTACAAGGGAAGGTACTTACATTTAATCTGATGTATCCCTTGTGCTAATCCCAGCTGTTCTAGTTGAAATGTTCCATCCTCTGCAGGCCCACCTTTTCCCATACACACCTGCAGCGGTGATCTTCCAGTGCTCTGGGGGTTGATATAACCAGCTGGACCTGTCATAGGCACTTGTCAAGAGTACCAGCTATGTCTTTCCACCCACCTTATTCATTCATTGAAGCTGTACTATAACTTCCACCAATGAAAAGCACTGTATGAATGCAGGAGACAGACCTTTCCTACATCTGACCATCCTCTATTCATAGAATGATTTTCATTGATGGAAGCTATTGTACACTTTCTATGAACGGAGGAGAGACGAAAGGCTAGACAGAAAGGCTAGACATAGCCTTTTAGATATCTTGATCCATGCCTATGAGAGGTCCAGTAACTGTATTAACCCCCTCAGAACTGGAAGATTACTGCTGCCGGAGTGTGTGTGTGTAAAGATGGATGATTTCAACTAGAACCACTGGTACCATCCCTTTTTTGCTGATTTTTAGAAAAAAAAATGTACCACTAAATATTATAAATTTATATAACAATGTATAACAAATTTCTCTGCTAATTACTTAACACTTTGAGTAAAAAAAAAAAAAATGTAAAACAGAATCCATTAGTGTTCAAAGTGCTATTAGTTGAAATAAAAGCCATAGTGGTATTATTGACATATATTGTATTATGTATTGTATTAAAATTTGATATATATTGTATGTATTAAAGCCTACATTCAGGTGAATCAGGTTGATAGCTATATGTAGCTATCTCAGTATTCACCCGTAGCCTCCCTGACGGATTTCCCGAGTGTGGCTCGGGGTTAAATTTCAGCACCGTTAGCGGTAACCCCGAGCCACACTTGGGATTTTATTGCAGGATCCTGGTGCGGTGTTACTTACCTTGTCCCCAGGATCCTGCGATGTCCCCCGCTGTGTCTGCGGGCTGTGTCTCCTCCGAAGCCTCTCTGTGCCAGGCTCCGTTCCCTGCGAGTGCCGGGACACATAGGGGCGGAGCCTAGCAGCAAATTAAAAAAAAAAGTAAAAAATCATAACACATACAGTACTGTAATCTTACAGATTACAGTACTGTATGAAATTATTTCACATTCCTTTTGTCCCCAGTGCTTTGTCCAGTGCCCTGCATGCAGTTTTATATTATATATACTGTTCTTTCTGCCTGGAAACTGGAGATTGTCCATAGCAACCAAAAAGTGTCCCTTTACGTCAAAAGTGGCTTTAGACTAGCTAGAAAACTGACGGTATAATTATTTCATATTTTTGATGCTGAAAGCGGTACAATTATTTTGCATGGAAATTTGGCGTTTTATATTGTAGGCCTGTAATTCTTAGGAATAACTCACTTAAATCTGTCCACACAAGAGTCTAGTAGACATCCCAGGTATGATAAAGTTTGAAACACGAAATCATAAATTATAATGTAATAAATAACTATAAATAATTATACCAAATAATAATATAATAAAAATTATTTAATAATGTAATCAAATCAAAATCACTGAAATTTGCTCAGTTGCAGAATTGTCGCTGTCATTACTTTTCAGTGTTTGGCGACGGATCTCCCCACAAATCATTATCGCTCAATTCTGCGAGTGATTCTAATTTATTATCGCTGTTTTCTAGCTAGTCTAAAACCACTTTTGATGTAAAGGGACGGTTTTGGTTGCTATGGACAATCTCCAGTTTCCAGGCAGAAAGAACAGTTTTTATAATATAAAACTGCATGCAGGGCACTGGAGAAACCACTAGGGACAAAAGAGAGGTGAAATAATTTCATACAGTAATGTAATCTGTAAGATTACAGTGTACTGTATGTATAGTGTGTGTTTCACTTTTTGAATCTGGCGGCGTTCTCCGTCCCTGTGCGTCGAAACGCTCGCAGGGAGTGGAGATCAGCTTCATGATGAATCGAGCGGAGGATGAGCCGCTCACACTGCAGGGACACATCGCAGGATCCAGGGGAGAAGGTAAGTAAGCTCTTCCTGGATCCTGCGATGCGATCCCAAGTCTGGCTCGGGGTTACCACTTTTGGTTCTAAAATTCCACCCCGAGCCAGACTCGGGAATACCGCCAGGGAGATTAAAAGATTTTAAAACGTAAAACAAAATCCATTTGTGTTCAAAGTGCAATTATTAGTTGAAATAAAAGCTATAGAGGTATTATTGACATATACTGTATGTATTTAAAATGTATATATATTGTATGTATTAAAGCCTACATTTATTGAAAAAAAAATCAGCACAAGGAGCAGTACTTACATTTAATAAGAAGTATCCCCTGAGCTGGTGTCGGCTGTCCTAGTTGAAATCTTCCATCATCTGCCCAAGCTCCCATCCCCCACATTCCCTCAGTGGTAATCTGCCAGTGGTGCACGGGTTAAAAGAATCAGCTGGATCTGTCACAGGCACTCATCAACAGCCCCCCTCTCAATTTATAGAAGCTTCACTATAGCTTCTATCAATGAAAGGGGTTCTATGAATGGAGGAGGTGGACCTTTCATAGAAGGTGGAACAAAGTCATTTAGAAACTAATACCTTATAAGGTCATACACTTCTGGTGAGTGTGAAATTATTTTTAGGTGGTGGACACAAGCAGTGTCTGAAGTTTTATATGCATGCACAAACGCATATGGAAATCGTGCCCGCATATGTAAATGGTGTTCAAATCACACATGTGAGGTATTGCCGGGATCGTCAGAGCGAGAACAATAATTCTAGCACTAGACCTCCTCTGTAACTTTAACCTGGTAACTGTAAAAAAAATGTAAAGCGTCGCCTATGGAGATTTTTAGGTACCGTAGTTTGTCGCCATTGTTTGGTATCTATTTACTCGGCGTAACATCATCTTTCACATTATACAAAAAATTGGGCTAACTTTACTGTGTCGTTTTTTTAAAATTCATGAAAGTGTCCCTTTTCCCAAAAAGTTGCGTTTAAAACACCGCTGCATAAATACCGTGTGACATAAAATATTGCAACAATCGCCATTTTATTCTTTAGATTCTCTGCTAAAATATATATATATATATATATATATATATATAATGTTTGGGTGTTCTAAGTAATTTTCTAGCAAAAAATATGGATTTTAACTTGTAAACACCAAATGTCAAAAAAAGGCTTAGTCATGAAAGGGTTATATGACACCAGTGTTCAGTGACAGTTGGGGAGGTGAGTACTACCAAATTTCTCTCCCCAATGGACCTATTTTGAAAGTTTTATTTTACCAACAGAGTCACTGTTACTCAAAGTGAATTTCAGAAAATGGGATGGTCCTCTTTTATCATTCATCTATGTTCAGTTTAAATTGCCCAGGTTTGTGAATGTTAACTTTAAGCCCTTTGACAATCTTGATGAAACTAAAAAAAAAAAAACAATCTGTGAATGGCCATGATCCGGTGAAGATTTTACATTAATTGATTAGCAGAAGCCACAGTGGATTGTTAGGTGGGTTCCAATGTCCTGTGACATTATTACACTAATAAGAAAGTACTATGCTATATGTTATGAGATGAGCTGATGAGAACATAGTCTTCAGAAATTGATCGTGAAAAGTTTTTTTTAATATATTTTTTTCTCATGAAAGTGATACACAGGGGTTGATTTACTAAAACTGGAGAGTGCACAATCTGTAGCAGCTCTGCACGAAAAACCAATCAGCTTTCGTTTTTTTTTTTATCAAAGCTTAATTGAACAAGCTGAAGTTGTAAGCTAATTGGGCACCATGAACAGTTTCACCAGATTTTGCACTCTCCGGTTTTAGTGAATCAACCCCATACTGTATAATTTACATTGTCCCTTCTATTTCTGTATATGGATAATGGCACTGTAATTATTTTAATAAAAAAAAAAAAACCTAAGCACCTTTTTTCTAATTGATATATACAACTGTCACATGACCCAGACCTTTCCCAGCCTGTCTGCAGGGAAACATAAACAGGAGGAGCATCTAGTCCTCTGCTGATGATCACATGTTAAAAATTTAAAAATTTGGAATACAGAGTAAAAATAAATAATTAATATCAATACACTGTTTTTAATTGTCATACAAATATATATTTGAAATCAAATCTTTATTATTTTTTGGGCAATAACAGGGTGTGGGTGGATTTTTGCCAGTCACAGGTTGTGTCGCACCCCTCCAGCCTGTGTCTTAAAATAAGAGGGAGATGAAACCTTCATCAATCTCACGCAATATCCGACCCCCATTGTGTTTAGCTGGTTAGTGGGTATGAAGTAGGGTGGACGGAGTGGGGTGTCATTTTAACACTGTGTATACGCCCACATGTGTCACTCTATAGTCACATAGGCTGCGCAGATGTGATGGGGGAAATTCTCAGCATGGAAACTCACTGAAAACAGAGCATGTGCAGAGCTGCCAACACTGCTCTGCAAAATCCCCAGCTGCATTGGGGACTTGGACAGAAGGGGGAGATAGAGAACAGCAGGATCAACCAGGTTTTTGGCCGAATACAGAAAATTAATCTCATAGTGACTGACTGAGTATGAACAGCATGTAATACACCATGTATTGATCGTTTTTTATGCTGTTGGTATATTGACTTTTAAATAATTTAAAGAGGTGTGTATCCTGTTTGTTTCAGTTTGAACAAACTTTTTTTTGTTAGTGCTAGATATTTACTCTAAGAATTGTTCAGAAACTGGCACTGGCAAATGATAAATTCATTTTTCCTAACATTGTTCTACTACAGAATGCAAACTGCTGTTGTTAGTGTTGCAGCATCATTAACCTGATAATCAATAAGAATAGAATCTCCACTGGCGAATCTGAAAGGGAGCAGAGGATTCAAAAATTAACCAGTAAGGGGCCCAGAGGACCCCTTTACTTGTCCACTGGAAGTGAATTAATGCACTGAATAGTTTGGCTATACATGGCAACTAGCTGCTTGCCTTGACTTGATGCAGTTGAACTTCTTGTACTGACATTTATCCAAATTATTACTTTTTGTTAGCGTGTCAAATCTCATTTACCAGTCTGTTTTTCCCCTGATCAACCAATCAGCTTTCTCCTTCTTGTTGCTAAGGCACATATAAACATAAAGAAGAGAAGCTAATCAGTTGTTAGGAGAGGACACTGTTCCTTAGCAAGACAGAGGGCTCAGTATGTTTTATTTATAAAATGAAAACTGATCCTCCCCACATTCAAGGGCCTTGAAGATTAAATGGATAAAACTAAATCCAAATATTCACCCTTGCGGAGGCTTTCAAGAGGACAGCATGAAACATCTCCTAAAATAACATTCATAAATTTTGTACATTAATTGCAGGCCTTAGGGTCACATCCACTCACGAGACAAAAAAAAATCACAAATATATAAACAGTAAATGCTATAAAATAAACTGTATCAGGAATGGATGACAATATTTGTTTTTATCACAAACGTACTCCTTTCAAGAACGTGTGAAATAGAAGTAGCTTCTAAGACTCTTGTACTGTTCTTCTGATTAGGCTAAAAGTGTACAAGAAACATCTAATAGTTAAACAGAATGATGTCTGTATAACATAAAATGATGTATTGTGGATATTTGGATCAAGGTCTAGACTTAAGTAACTTCTTCATTAATACGAAAATCCTCAGAGCCCTCGTCTTTGGCAGAGTGTCCTAAGATATACAAAGTATTTTTACAGGAATTGAATGTGCCTTGTCAGAGAGAAATGGTCAATACTGTGACTGTTATGAAATGAGAAAGTTTGTAAACCTTTCATGCAGTTAGATGGGCTCATCATGGATATCTCATGGTCTTTACATTTGGGAAACACTTTTTTTGTAACGAGAAATGGGAGATCATATTAAAGGGCCACTAGAATTATGCAGCTAGATTTATTCTAACTATTTAAAGCAATATTTCAATTTAATGGTAACATTTTCATATGAGGTAGCATCATTTTGATAGAAAGCTATCTTTAAATGTACACTAAATGTATATTAAAAACAGCTTAGATTTCCTTATTGTACACTCAGATATTATGTGTATTATGCTGAAAATCCCCTAATTCTCGTAAAAAAAATTTTTTTTTACTTTTAAGCTTACATCTAAATTAAAGCAATAAACCTCCAAACTTGATCAGATGGGCAAGTGGGACAATTCCTTCAGCACAGTGGTTATGGTGGTTCTAAGTAGCATTTGAAGAGCCATAAAAAGCATTGCTTTATTCCATCAGTAAAGTACTGCTATACTCCACAGCACTAAAAAATTACCAGCATTAGTTCTGTCCCAAAAAATTGCACCTATTTGCTTATGTATGATAAATGTGCTATTGGCCAGAATCATTTTAAATTCAGCAAACCATATATTACAATTGGAAGCTGATCTGACTTTTTTTTTAGCATATTGCTTTTGCTTTGTTTTTAGATGTTTTAGAGTGGATATCCCATTCAAACACAGGAAAAACTTACAAATTCCAGTGTGTCCCTGGTGCAAGCAACCACCGATGCAAGGCAACAGTGCTAACCTCTTTCCTTCTGTGTTCTTCATAATATAATATTTTGTGAATTATACTGTTTTTCTATCAATTGTATTATTTATTTAAATCTTCTATTTGTGTGCTGCAACCCTGTTCGGGCTTTATATATATATATATAAATATATATATATATATATATATATATATATATATATATATAAACAACATACCATTTATTTTGTTTTATTAAAAACATCCAGAAAAATTGAGCTTTACTTTTAGTAGACATAGTAGTAATATAATGATTTGGAGGGTTGAGTTCAACATGTAACAAGTGATGTGTGTGTACCACACAATCAAGTACCACTTATTCGCTAGGATTTCAATTTAAGCCCAACTCTAGGGCTATTTTTTTCTTTTGATGTCACCTTGGAGGTTTTAAAAAAAGAAAAAAAGTAGCTATGGCTGAAACACTTACCTTTAATCTTAGGATGCCCCCACAATACCTTTTCTTCCCCACAAGATGTCCTTAGTCTTCCAGGTTAAAAAATGTCCAGTGTTACTCAACCCTGAAGAGTCAAGAAAGACTTTGAGTGTAGGACATCATGGCTCTGCCCTGGAGCATGGTGCACTGTGCTCACAGTGCACTGATGCACAGAGTGGGTCTCACATACATCCTACAGGACCACCCACACCTGGGAGAACACCAAAGAGGTAATGGACCCAGTTTATCACATTCAGAAGACATCAGAAAAAGGTATGTAAAAAAAAGAGCTTTAGGCAGTTAAAGACTAAAGGTCACTCCTCCCTGTCTTCCCCCCACACCTTCCCTTTTACCTGTTATGCTGGGTTCTCTTCAAAATACATGCTTACCTGCCCAGCGGATCCAGCTTTTTCCTGAAGTTTTCACTATTCAAGTGTGACAGGAAGTAGCTGTTCAATCTCCCTAGCCACTCTGTTAATGAGTGAGGGAATGGCAGGGGGCTGGAGCTGCCAAAAACAAAAACAGAAATACTGCTCCAAAAATAAAAATGAATGCCTATTATTGCAGAGGGGGGCTGTAGAAGCATGGCCGCAAGTTCTGAATGGAATGATCTTCTAGGAGAGTAAATAAGATAAAGTTGCATACAATGCACAAGTCAAATTTGTAGGGTTTTTTCCCTTAGTTATGATTGTGTGTTTAAAGTGCACCTAGCATCACCGTTTTCACTAAGGTCAGAGAAATTATTCTATTCTTTCATTAAATCATATTATATGCATTGAAGACATCAGTTAAGTGGCCTATTACACAGTGAGTGTGATTTACTAAATCGGAAAGGAAGGGCATAGCTTAGCAGATAAAGTTATGCTTCACTTTGAATAACCAATTATGTGAGTTTGTGAAAAAAACAGGATTATGCCTTCCACATGACTGGATGGTGTAGTGAATGCAGCTTCACATTATTCACTTGACTAAGTGAATAAGTCTCCACTGCTTCAGCAAATCAACCCCTATATGTTAAAATATTATTTACAAGTTTATTAAACTAACAGAACTTTTATGAAGGCATAAAAGTGTGAATGTACTGTTATACTTTCATTGCTTTCTTATTTAAGTCAAAATGTTATTTTAAGTCTTGCTATGTGGGGTGTACACATACAGTATATATTATATATGTGAAGTATTAACCCTTTAATGACCATATGTCACTAATGCATGGATACTCAGACCAAAATTAGCATCAGCATACATAAACTAACTAGACCATTTGTCTACCTTTTTAAGAAAATAAAAAGATATCTTTAGTACAATGTTTTATTAAATACCCTATCTACATGTATTATTAGTATAGACTGGCAGGAGGACAAAAATGTTAACAACAAATACTGTTAAAGTAAACTTAAAGTTATTTAAAAAAATAACAAACATGTCTTACTTGCGATGATTTTGTGCAGAGCAGTTCCAATCCTCCTTTTCTGGGATCCCCTGCTGGTGCTTTGGGCTCCTCCTCCTCTCCATGTGCCACCATAGTAAGCGGCTTTCTATGGTGAGACACCTGTGAACTCCATCCCGAGCTACGATCTGTGTGTCCATTAACACAAACAGTGCAGCTCGGCCCCCCACTCCCATGTCACTGGATTTGACTGAAAGCGGCAAAGCCAATGGTTCCCGCTGCTCCCACTGAGTCAAGTGAGAAGGACAGAGAGCAGCTCTCGGGCATAGCGCTGATTAGAGATTGGGCTCAGGTAAGTGGGGGGGGGGCTGGGGGGTTCCTGGACACAGAAGGTTGTTTTACCTTAATGCAGAGAATGCATTAAGGTACAATAAAACCTTAAGCCTCTACAACCACTTTAAGGTTTAATTCGTTTTTAAGCGCTGTAAAATATGTATTTCGATGTGTACAGCAATTGCCCGAGGAAAGAAATATACTGAGAACTGTAGAAATATAGGTTTGTTTTCTGACAAATCTCATGAAATCATCTCGTCATAGCTGACATGGCAATCGAATGATCAGGGATCTCTTGAAGCGGTTTCCAGTTATTAGTAGACACTGGCAGTGACAGTGCGGTCTTAAAGCTTGGAGTGAGCTCTGCAGTTGGCTCCTAGCTGTGAAAGGGAGCATAGACCAACATTTTCTCAGCATGGGGAATATTAATCAACAAATTGGCAGTTGAAAATCCAAAGTGTATTTCTGGAGGATTTTTCCCTAACATACGGTCCGCTTCTTTTCTTATTTTGCATGTTTTAGCAATAGACAACACTCAAGGGAAGACAAAAAAAAATGCAGTACATAAATACATAAAGAAGAAATTTAGTCACTGTCACAAGGGCTCTTGTTTTATATATATATATATATATATATGCATGCTTAAAGTGGAGAGTGGAGCTCCTGGCTTCTTCAGAAAAAATTAAAAGTCAGCTACTACAAATACTACTATAGCTGCTGACTCTTACTATTAGGAAACTTACCTGTCCATGAATCCAGCGGTGTCTTCACCCGAGGTAATTTTTCAATAAGCTCTTGGGTGTCTACGCAAAGGGAAAATGGCAATGAAGCCTTGCGGCTTCACAGCCAGTTCCCTGGTGCACATGTGTGAAGCTTTCTGCGCTTTGTTAAATGGCCCAGCAGCAGAGGAAGGAGGAGGGGGGCCAAACTTCCAGCTGAGTATGCTGCAGAAATCAGTTGAAAGTAGGAGTGGGTACCTGTTAAAACAAGGTACCGCCCCCCCCCACAAAGGTGCCCAAATGTGGCAGCAAGGGGGGAAGGAGGCAAACAAGCGAAGCTTCCCCTTTTGGTTGGAGCTCCGCTTTAAAGTGCAGCAGTTTTAGTAATTCTCCCCCAAAGGACTTGATTTGCTACAGTTGGACTCTGGATGCCAGGTCATTGTGAGCACCTGTGTCCTGCAGCAGAACTTGAAATGGTATTAAACCCAAAACAAAAAATGTAATATATTGCAGCTTACCAATCCTTAAATGTGGTGAGTGTATCAGTTTTAATCTCTTAGGCTTTTTTCCCTTCGTTTACACCTGGTGATCTGGCCAGTAACACACCTCCTGTATTAGAGTGCTGATGAATGGGCACAGGTGGCACCTTTGGACAACAGCATTGTCAGTTGGGGGGAGGGAGTAGTTAAATGTACTAGCAGATTTAAACACACTAACAAGTTGAAGCTAAACTACAGCTAATGCTTATAAGAAGTTACAGCAAACTTTTTTTCTCCTTTGGGGATAAAGCATTTACATAAATAAATAAAATCTGATCATCGTAAACACCCCTGCTAATGTCAAATGGTTTATCTCATCTCTGTAACTGATACATTCTGCTGGAGAGCTTGAAAAACAATGGACTTACTGGCTGGATCACCAGATAAAAATAGAAGAAAGAAAACATAAAAAAGAAAATGAATGCAGCCATCAGAAAAAGAAGAAATGGTAAGCTGCAATATAATAAATGTTTGCTTTAGGGTTTAATACCACTTAAATGGGCTCCTAGTGCTTTCCAGCTTTTTCTCGTCCAAGTGCTGTCTTACAAGGGGATTGCAGGAGGCCCATATCAAGACTAATTTTTGTGTATAATGCTCTATCATTTTTTTTACCTGCCTATAGTCTATGGAAATGGAACATGAAAGTAAAAATTTAGCAAATACTTGGAAAATGACTTGGGAAATATAGCACGATAAGTTCAAATTCAAGAGAAAATACAGTAAAATTGATTTATAAAGTCATTTCAAGCGTTCATAAGTTGTCCCCTAAATGTATGCAGTATATACAGAGATAGATTTTTTGAATGATCCCCAGCAGAGTACCACTGTGTAAAAGGGTATATAAGGGTACTTGTAGAGTATTTCAGTTCCAATTAGCTTGACTGCTTTTTAAAGTGACTCACCATCCATGAAACATGTTTTTACATTTTAAAAAAGAAATCCAGTCTAACTAAAGTACAGTTTCTAATGGCAGACTTGTTTACACTTCTAATTAGAAACTATTTATAAGACACCGTGCCTATTCAGGACAAAGCAACATTGAGGTTGAATTACTAAAGGAGTTTTGAAACTTCACGCAATAATCATTTCAATTATCCAATCACATAAAAAAGCTAAGTCCTGTTCCCTTTTAATACCAAATCATGTCCTGATGAAATAAGTAAACATGAATTTTCTTATCACATTATTGGATAATTGAAGTTAATACTTACAAAATGTATTGACTGAAGGTTCTCAATCTGTTTTGTAAATCAGCCTCTTTATCTGTGTATAGGCCTTTTCTGACCCACTTATACTCACCTTTTCGCTACTCCTGCTGCTGCTCCTTCCTCCTTCACAGTAGACACAAAATGCTCAATGTCTCTGGTTATGAGAAAGATGTGATCTCCTTTCACTATGCAGAGCTCTAGCCTAGTAGAGGGGCTACGATACCAGCAGACACCCAGGATTTTGATAGACGCTGCCACTGAGAAAGGAGTGGTGGTGAATCACTTAAGAGGTGATTATCAGTGGGTTGGGGGGGGTCATACACAGACACTGTCACTTTTGCTCTGCATGTTTTGCCCCAGTTTCAAAAACCGTGAGGGCCAATAATATGAAAATTAACTAATCTCTTTCAGCAGACAATGAAAATAATTTGTTGCCAGGGTCTGCAGTGCTTTCCTCTTCCTGTAAATAAAGAATGTTTCTCAGTCCTCCTACTTTTTTTCACATCAAAAACATGCATAGAAGTGACCACACAGCTCATGATTTTTATGAATTCTTCCATAATACCTATATACTGTATAACTGTCAACATCATGGGGAGCTTAGAAACAGCAAGTGTTTTTCACAGTTTAAAATATTAATAATACAGTACACCTCTCTAACAAATTATATAACAGAATATAAATTTGTCATCAAAATGTCCATTTCTGTGCATAATAAAATACCAACATAAATAACAACATTGATAATAGTGTCCGTCTTTGATAATGAAACAAGTAGTGCCAGTAACAGTGTTCCACACTGTACTGTATACATATACAGTACAGTACAGTATGTAACACTGTTAATTTAAACACATCAGAAAGTCCCACAAACATAATGCAAATGTGTTTTTTTTTCATAATCTGTCTTCCCCACACATGAAATTCAGGATACACAAAGTTTGATCTCACACCCTGTACAAACAAAATTCACTAAAAATACGGGTTCTTTTATTATTTGAAAGTCAGCAGAACTTTATAGTCCACATTTGCCTCAATCTTTATGATTACACTTAAAATCCTCCACTCTCCTCCATGCCACAAATGAAAACCTCCCATAGTGTAATACTGTCTCAAAACACTTTTATTAGGAACAATAAAAAGAATCCACTCTTGTTTAAAATTGCTAATACTGCACTAGCATATACAGAAACAGAAAGTAGCAAGCAACAAGTACACAGATTGCTGTCCCAACATGACGAGGAGGGGAGCAGGCCTTCAGCATACACCCAGCAGGGTCCTGGCACCAGGTAGAGGAGAGCTGGCCATTAGCATATGCCATGAGGGGTGTTAATACATGCATTTGGTATATGCTGGTATGGGGGTTATTTACGAAAGGAAAATCCACTTTGCACTGAAAGTGCACTTGGAAGTGAAGTCGTTGTAAATCCGGGGGGACATGCAAGGGAAATATAAAACAGTATTTTAGCTTGCGCATGATTGATTGATAAAATCATCAGAGCTTCCCCTCATTTCAGATCTACCCCTCAAATTTACAGCGACTGCACTTTCAAGTGCACTTGTAGCCCAAAGTGGATTGGTCTTTTGTAAATAACCCCCTTAGTGCTTTAGCAAATTAAATGTCATTCAGTTAAATGGTAAGACTTATTACTTATTATAAGGTATTACTTATTACTTATTATAATGTATTATGTATTACTAAGTTTAAACAGTCTTTGATTTACATAGGATATGTGGGTAATGAAAATGTATGGGAAGAGGGGAAAGAGTATATAAAAACCTTGTGAGCTGCTATGCTAATCCACAGAAGCCGCCAGCACTACCCACACTTCCTAATAATGTGACTAAAATAAATCATAATAGTATCCACTGAGGATATAAGGTGCAATGGTATATTCAATTATTATATCAAACTGTCTGATGTGCAATAAAGTGCAACGTACACAAATTATTCATGCAGTGTCCTTACATAAATTAAATTGATGATGAAAAGAGCGTGTCAGTCCGCTTTGTCAATCTTGGACCATTTCATTTAACTGTTTCCAATATTCACAAAATGGACTAACACGCTGTTTTCACCATCGATTTAATTTATATAAGGACACTGTGTGAATAATCTCTGCACTTTGCACTTTATTGCACATCAGACAGTTTGATTTATATAAGGACATTGTGTGGAGAACTTTTTGTACATTGCACCTTAAAGTATTAATTTATAATTGAATATACTATTGCACCTTATAGCCGCCATGGATACTATAATGATTTATTTTAGCGCTGCACTAATTTTGATAAAGGAGGGGAGAGAGGGTGTGGTGGAGGAGACCCCAAAATATGTCAAATAAGATCTAGATATGGGTAATGGAATTAGTCCCATCTGGGCTCTTGCTTCCTGTTATCCTGTACCCACCGCCCCCCCCCTCCTTTTTTTTTCTTCCAAGTTTTTGCCCCCTAAATTATCACAGTTGTTTGTTTTGTTTCTCTTAAATGTGTGCCCGAGTTGAGAATGCCCAAATTGGGCCTTATTGGGTCATCACGAGAGAGGGAGGGATAAAAGAGACGGGTATGAGAATGATGAAGGAAGGTTAGAATTGAACCTGGGAGATGTAAATTTCCCAAGTTACTCCCTTTTAAGCTATCATATTTGGTTTTTGGCACACACTTTTCCTTTTTCTGGTTGATGTGGTTGCTGTTACGTCACAAACACAAGGAGCTAGGGGTGTTGGGAGATGATGAAGTGGAGGACAAATGGGCCAGGGAGTGGGAAACTGGGGGAGCAAGGATTAGAATTTTGAAATTTTTTCTGTTCCCCCCCCCCCTTTTTTTCTGGGTGGAGATTATCTGGAGTTCTTGTATCTGAATGTGGGCCCCCCATCTCGCCCCTCTTTCATGGGGAAGAAACTCAACACATATTGCTGAGTTGATGGGATCTCAAGAGCTACATCTTTAATTAGTATTTGTTTATGTATTAATGTTGGCTCATGTTATGTTAGTCTATTGGAAGAATACTGTTTTGGCTTTTTCAAAAGTAATGTTTTATGTTATGTTTTATGTTTCTTCTTAAATTGAATAAAAAGAATTTAAACACAGATGGAAGGAGTTGGGAATCTTCACTTAATAAATTGACATTTCATTTTAATTATCGAGCCATGTAAGATGCAAATTCCTTTTCACTTTGAATACCCAATAATGAAGAGAGTAAATAGGTAAAGAGGTACTTGGTTTTCATATGATTGGAGTTGAATTGAAAATTCATGCAATTTACTGAGCGAAGATTCTCCACTTCTGTAGTAAATCAGTGTCTTTAAACTGCTTTAAATAAAGAAGGTGAAAGATTGTTTGTAATTCTTATAATGGACTTCACAGGACCAACAATAATCACATTGGATAGATTTCTTCTCACTTCTTGATGTGTCTCAAGGACAGGTCATTAGGGGAGCCTCCCCAATGGGACAGTATTAAACACCTTACAGTTTTTTGGGACAGCTAATAATTCCCTGCTCTATCCAAAACTAAAAAAAAAAATGTCAAAGCAGTAGATATATGTAGGTATAAGCTATTATTCACAGGGCAGTTTCAAAATCCTACTACTGATACTCCAAAAATGAAGGTGAATTAACTTACTACTCCCTCCCCAGACCCCTAGTCCCTGCTGCACTTATCTCTTTCGATGATTAACTTCTGCCACTCATGCTAGCCGATGCAACAGTCAGGGCATCTGAAAAATGCAGTACACAGCCTGGAGGCTGTGAAGCATTATAAAGTTCCCAATAGAGAGAAGACAAGGGTCAGCGCAGCATGTGACTACCTCCATCCAAGGAGGTAAGTGCAGCAGGGACAAGTGTTTTTTTTTGGGGGGGCTGTTGTGAGTTAGTTCACCTTTTCATGTTTTCTGAAAAAGTCAACAAAACCTTTAAGGCTTTGACTGGGCTATTGCAGGACATATATCATTTTTACTCTTGATCCACTATAGATTACTTTAGCTTTGTGCTAAAAGATTCTTTTTCACCCAAGCTTTTTTTTTTGCAATAGACTGAAATTTCTTATTTTTCAAGATATTCCTGTATTTTGTGAACATAAGTATCTTCCTGTTTGTTTTTTTTTGTTTGTTTTTTTTTTTAGAAGATATCCAATCCCTGCTGATAAAATGCAACTTCACAATATAATGCCACCACCACCTTACTCCATTGTAGGTATAAAGATTTTAAGTTGTAGAATTGTGGCACATGGGCTCTTTTGAACTTTGGCCTAAAGCTCTGGCTTGACTCTTATCTAAGCAGATCCTAGTTTGCAGCTTGCTCACTCTCATTCTTTAGGGAAACTCCAGATGTGTTTTAATAACTGCTAAAATGGTTGACCGGTGCACATTTACTCTGATCTTAGTTCTTGAGTTCTGTAACTCCTTTCTTAGCCACTGTGAGGCATATATTAAAAGTTTTCTTGTTCCCACTATAATTTTGAGAATCAACTTTTTGTAGACAGCACTGGTTTTATGTAGCTTTCATTGGCTGATAATTGAACCAACTGTACTTACAGGGATATTCAAAAGTGAAGATAATGTTTTGTACCCTTCATGCATTTATACTATTTTATCTTCAGCTTTCATCTTCTTTTAAAAAAGATGTTTATTAAAGTTTTCAGCAAATGTATACAGCACACGTTAATGGTGCAAACAATTGCGTATACAAACGGAGAAGTAGAAGAAAGGTCAGCACATAGGTCGAAGTCATCAAAAGCTAATAAGGATGGTAGAATACCATCACTATAACATCAGACGAGCGTGGTCAATGTATGAGGATGCGCTTACCAGAGGGACAACCCCTCAGTGCGGGGTCTGCAACATCCGGGTCAGTAATACACTTCAGATTTCATCTTCATGAGTGTTAATTAAGTCAGAGGAGAATGTGTAGTTTACAATTTGTTTATTCATCTGAAAGTTTGGATGTAGATCTCTATTGTCTAAGGAGAATCAATGCAAGAATCCAGATAAAGGATTAAAGGAGGAAAAAAAGACCTATATTAAGTATATTAAGAATAGAAAATGTTTACTAAACAAAATTAATATTCACATAGCAAAGTAAAGTGTGACATATTGTAATGGTCAACTAACTGCAGGGCAATTTATTAATGCAGAATTTTATTTTTATACATGATTGGATGAATACATAGATTTACTTTATCCCCTTTGCTAAGTGAATATTCACTTTGTTAGTCAAGTATTCAATACTGCTTTAGTAAATCAACCCCAAATTGTAACACACTTTATATATACATATGAGGGTTTTCTTTGAAAGGAAAGTCAAGTTAAACTGAAGTTGTAATAAATACGCTCTAGAAAAAATATTTCACCTGCATGTCGATAGTTTGCTCTTAGAACACATTCAGCTTTTCTTTCGAAGACTATTACATAAAATGTACAAGTATCCATAATGCAAAGACATATATTAACCAGTTACCTTACTGCTCCAATCTGATGTATGTGCACGCTCAGACTTTTATACCTTTTTTGTCATTATTTGAGGTAGTAGGGGGTTGCTATTAACCTGTTAAGCTGCAAAAACTTATCTTAGTAAATCAGTAAAAATCTCTACACCTCGTCTGGGATATATGGAATCATAAAGGGTTTGTAGGAGTACATCCACAAATTTGGTAATTACCAAATCCAATTTTCCCCCCTTGTTTATGACTGACATTTGGATTAAAGTTTTATCCTTGAAAACAGTCTCTTGCCTATATTGTCTACTGTTAACCCATTGCTGTGCGGATCTATGTAACAAAAATAAAATCATAAAAAAATAATACTATGCTGCATCATTAAATATTGATTTGAATACAATGACATTGTTGCTTATAAATCCACACACCTTTGAGCCAGCTGTTAAACATTCTCATTCAATGCAAGCCAGACAGGAAACTCATTTAGCTGTGAACATTAAAACAGTAGTATAGAATTAATTTATGAGCTTCTGCTCCATTCAGACAATCTATTATACTTGTGTAATTTCTGAGTGGTCTAAAATCCTCTCCATCCCTCATTCTCCTCTAACACAAAGCTCTAGCAAAGAAGTATTATAGAAACACTTACTGGTGTATATATCACAATGTATCATAGCGTAACATGTTTCTGTACGAAGAAGCAGAAAGATTTTGCTTTTACTTTTTGTGTTTTGTGCTTGATAGTTTCCATATTTGTGTTTGAGTTATGATAGGGGAAACTCATGGTTTAGTTAAGTGCATTAAACTGTTGGAAATAATCTTTAGCAGATCTGCATTAAATCCTTTACTTGAGGTCATCCATCTACACAAGTTTCTTTTAGGAAGAGTTTAGAAGACAAGAGGCAGCTTATAGGTGCCAATAGGCAGCCATGTACCCTAACAGCTTTCATCACAAATATCCTCAGAAAATGAGTGGGACATCTTCAATGCAGATGTTAAAAAAGAATTCTGTCAGGTGCCTTTAAACTAACCATATAGCAAAAAATAAAAGTACAGAAAAACAAACCATCATGAGAAGACAACTGCAGGGCTACATGCACATGGGTGCATTTGCTCCTGCATAGACATGAATGGGTGAAAGCAGCTGTATGCACTATTAGTGTAAAGTGGCACACGTGCATGTCCAATGCAGGTAGTTTGCATTCAGGACATTACGTCTGAGCGCGTGCCCTATTTTAACCAAATAAAAGCTTATAGCTGCATACAGCCGCCTTCACCAATTCATGTCTACACAGTTCCAGGACATCCTATGCACCAAAACTATGCAGCCTATTTAAGCTACATGGTTATATGCTCTCATGTGCATGAAGCCTTAAAGGGGTTGTAAAGGCAGAAGGTTTTTTTAATCTTAATGCATTCTATGCATTAAGATAAAAAAACCTTATGTGTGTAGCAGCCTCCCCAGCACCCCCAATTTACTTACCTGAGCCCCATCTCTCTCCAGCAATGTCCACGAATGTCTAAGCCATCCGGGACACTCCTCCTGATTGGCTGAGACACAGCAGCGGCGCCATTGGCTCCAGTGGCTGTCAATCAAAGTCAGTCAGCCAATCAGGGAAGAGAGGGGGCGGATCCAGGTCAGGCTCCGTGGACACATGGAGCTGTGACTCAGCTCGGGTGCCCCCATAGGAAGCTGCTGACTGAGGCGGCACTTGACAGGAGGGAGGTGCCAGGAACAGCAAAGAGGTACCCGAGAAGAGGTGGATCCAGGCTGCTCTATGCAAAACCAACTGCACAGAGGAGGTAAGTATAACATGTTCATTATTTTTTTTTTTTAAACAAGACTTTACAATCTCTTTAATGCTGCCTATATGACTCTAACAATTGCACCTGCCTGGAAGAATTTAAAACGCTACGAGCCACTCCTCCTCCTCATGTCACAACTGTCAATAAAGAAGACAAACACAGACCCAAGTCATGACTCCAACTGACTCCCAGTATCCACAGAAGGAAATCTGTAGTAAGAGACATATAGGCGTTGATTTAATAAAACCGGAGAGTGCACAATCTGGTGCAGCTGTGCATGGTAGCTATGGCTTACATGCTGATCCTCTAAACGTAATACATTTTGGGTAACTAGCCCAAAACAAGTATGCCTTGATTCTATTGGCTCAGTATCAGTGCCAGGCAGCCCACATTTTTCAGATCAACAATAGCAGTCTACATATTTTTGTCAATACAGACTTCCTTTAAGGTATGAGGACTTCCTAATTTGGATATTAGTGACTTTAAACACACACACACATTAATATATATATATATATATATATATAGAGAGAGAGAGAGAGAGAGAGAGAGAGAGAGAGAGATTTTAAAACCTGAAAATACATGTTAAAAGTTTTTAGCAGAACTTAACTTTATAATGTTCTGGGTGATTGGTTAAATTTAATAAGTAAGTCTAATCTTCCCAACCTAATTTAAATTAATACAGTAAAACAATATCTATAGCACATAAGGGAGCATGACATTATTACATTATAGCATACATTATGGCTATATTGTATAGTGATAACATATATTTCTACTCTTTTAAATGTAAGCATGTAAATACTACAATAGAATAAGTGGGATGGTACAATTCATAAGGATTTACTAGCATCTAAATAAGTAATTCACAGTTATAACATTTTAATATAAATAACGAATATACAATGTACATAATACAGGGGACAAATGTATTGCCTAAACTACAAGTTCCATTAAACAATGAAGTATGTATATGTAATATCTGTACTGTGTTTTCACAGTAGTAATGTATTATGCATATTTGCTCTAATATGAATAACTGTTCTGCTTTTTTCTCCACTTTACAGTTAAGGCTGATGACACATGGAGAATTTTAACAAAAGGGGGAAGTGGGACTTTATATGAAGTATGTGGTTGCAAAACAATAAGTTGGTAAAAAATAATATTTATTGGTACATATAATCTATAATATCTATAATATATACAATTCTTACATAGGTCTGCATCAAGGTACAATTATATATAATAGTAATAGTATTAAATTAAATTAAATCTATTCACATATTAGAAAATAATACCTAGGTGACCTGTATTCTTTCTAATTCCTGTCTTTGTTGGATACAGATCATAAAATTATAAATTGCATAAATTTATGGAATTCATGTTAAAACTCTTGAACACATGATACATGTAGAAAAGTTCCATAAAACACCTGTAAAAAGTATGATATTATTGAACATGGCACCTGATAGCTCGATGCGTTTTGTGGCTTATAGCCACTCTTCAGGAGAAAGCACGTGGTAAGTATCTGCAATAAATCACATGGGTTCCTAAATGGTCTAGCATGGTAAAGGATATAAAATATGATATGAAAACAAAAATGGTAAAAGGGTCCTCCTATATTACTTACAAAATGTATCAGTATGTTGGTGGTAAGGTGCTAAGAGTTGTATGTCCCCTGGAGGAATCTTATTTAATACTATTATGTATAATTGTACCTTGATGCAGACCTAAGTAAGGATTGTATATATTATATATTATATGTACCAATAAATATTATTTTCTACCATCTTATTGTTTTGCAACCACGTACTTCATATAAAGTTCCACTTCCCCCTTTTTCCCTTTTGTTCATATTGACAGGGATGGAGGCATATGACTAGGACACTGCTTTATATAAAGTCCCAAACTTATATATATACATATATATATATATATATATATATATATATATATATATATATATATATATATATATATAAAACCCCACTCCCACCATATTTTCTTTCCCCAATTTGTCACTGAGAACACCAGCTCCCTTGGAACCCTCCTATAGAGCATTTTTGTACACAGGTGCGTTTAGGAGAGTTTAGCGTTTTTTCTGCCAGAAAGCTCCAATCAGAAACGTAAACCAGAAGGCTTTTTTTCCTGCCTCTCAACGCTGAGCTCAAAATATGCCTGTAATCATCCTAATGTGCATAGACACATAGGATAACATTGAGCTACTTCTACAGACAAAACACAAAACTCCTGTAGAAGCAGCGATTTTTAAGCTAGTGTGCATGGAGCCTAACAGTGAAGTTTTTAAAGTGATTTGTCACTCTGTTGCTCGGCGATTGAGACTCATCAGCGTCTTAGCTCAGCGGCAAAACTACTAGGGATAATCACTCTTACTGATTTTCTATGAGATGGTACAGCAATCTCTATACTTAGTTGCAAATTGTTGAAGAAGGGTGAAGTGCAACATAGCACAACCCAATGATGTAGTAGATCCCCAGTGACTCGAACGATTAAATGGTTAGCTACAATTCGCTGGCATTAGGGATTTTCGTCAGGGATTAATTTTAGTGAAAAAAAAATCGCAGTGTGCCATTAGCCTAAGAATTTAAACTAAAATTGGAAGAAAACACACACACATACATACATACACACATTAATATGAAAACAGTGGGGTTGATTTACTAAAACTGGAGTGTGCAAAATAAGGTAGCTAATCAGCTTCTAACTTCAGCTTGTTCAAAAAAAAAAAAAAAAAAAACTGGAAGCTTATTGGTTTCTTTGCAAAGCTGCACCAGATTTTGCATGCTCCAGTTTTAGTAAATCAACCCCAGTGTGTGTATTATAAATGTATTGTAAATGAGTTAACTAGTAATCATGTGTTTCATTTTTCTGCATTTTGAAAACCTGTTTTACCTTTTTCTACATTTAACTGACACATATATCTTTTTATATATATATATATATATATATATATATATATAGATAGATAGATAGATAGATAGATAGATAGATAGATAGATAGATAGATAGATAGATAGTGTGTGTGTGTGTGTGTGTGTGTTATATGATCATTAGGACTTGCATACTGGCAATAAAAGAAAATATCAGTGACTGGTCACCACGCTGGACTGCTGATTCCACCTAATCTAGTACTATTATACAATGCACACCCCATTGGCCCAATTATGTAATGAAAAGAAAGGAAGAGATACACAGCCAAGTGCCCTGTAGCCTCCCCAGAGAAATTGCAACCAAGGTCCACGCGTATCCCATCAAACCAGTCTAATTCTCTGCCTCCTCTAAATACCCCAAGCCCATTAGACCTTAATTTGCAGTCTCTCCTTGTATCCTGCAATTTAGTGATTTAATAAAAGGTATGGCTAACTTCACAAACGCAGAGATTAAGCCAGAGGACACAGAGAAATCTAGTACAAATCCCCAAAGCAACATCTTGTTATGGGCTTCAACTATCATATTATCAATATGGCGTGTGGCTATTAGATTTGACTCCTGACAATAGCACTTAAAGGCTAAATTATGCAGATTAGAAAGCTGCTCATAGCGATGGACAACAGGAAAAAAGAAAAAAAACTTCCTAAGGCCTAATAAGCAGGTTTCTGATTTGATCAGCAAAAGTCTATTATTTCCTACAGTCTCAATTGCATTAAAATCAGATTTCCCACATCTGTTTAAACTGATCTTGAAGCTGCATATGAAACAGACATATAAATATATGCATTCCAATGATATGGCTGTTTACTGTAGATACAGAAAAAAAATCAAAATAATGACTTGCTATTACATATTTATTTTCTGAATATTATTACTATATTGTGCTAATAATTTACTGGTATGCATATTTACTTGAAATGATATCCATGTTTGAGCATAATGATATACAAGATAAGGATGTGTGTGTATTTTTTATGTATATAGTTATTTTTTCATACAGACATCCGTTTTCATGCCAAGATAGATAGATGATAGATAGATAGATAGATAGATAGATAGATAGATAGATAGATAGATAGATAGATAGATAGATAGTAAGCTGAAACTGCTGTGAATGTAGAGTATGCAATGAGCTTGGTAAATTGTCAGCACTATACCTATAATAATCAAATCCAATAAATAAGGAAGACATAACTAAATAAAGTAGATTACATAATTAAGTAACAGCAGCAGCATTTTTATGACAATACAGTGAGCAGCAGATATATTTGTATATGCACATTTCTAGCAGCAGGGTCATGTATTCCATCTTTTTACTTTTTCAGCATATTTATTTAGTTAATGATGTGTACAAGGCAGAGGGCTTTGGAGTTCTAGCCCTAAGTTTTTCTACCACTTTACTACTTCTTCTACTTCTTGAAATATGTGCAAGGCCGTCGGAATATACACCCAGAGCAGATGTTAAAATATACCAGCTATTTATTAAACAGGAAATGTGTTTTTATCCGTGAAGCTGTGCTGTTTATCAGTTCAGCAGCCACACGTGTACAGTTCGTGTATGTGTGTGTGTGTGTGTGCATTTGTCAGCTCAGCAACAGGAGATGGGAGAGAGTACCTGCTCTGCTTGTCATGGGAAACAATGAAGATTACCTCCAATGCAAATGAAGGGAGAGGAGTGTAGGGCAGGTTTCATCAGACTGCTGTCTTCTGTACACACACACACACACATTCTCTTGTACACACATGCACACACAGTGTGTGGCTCTGGGACTCCAGTGACGTCACCCAAATCTTCGCCGATCTCCCGGAGAGAACTGAAAAGCTCTCTAAACTGTCTGCTAGATCAGCTCAGTGCAGCATCTGCACGGCCAGACTGATAATCGCTGGGGATCGAGTGCCTGGACGGCGCTGTCACACCACCGACCGCTCTGCTGGTAAGTCTACAAACCTCCTGCATTTCATTCTGGGGTCACTTGAAAACTTTTTACCGATTTAAAAAAAAAAAAAAATCTCAGAATTTTTTTTTCTCTTTCTAATTTCCCTCTGTCTTCTTTCAGCCTTGTCTAGCAGAAAAATCTTCAGTAGCAGGGTTTTTCTGTCTTACCTGCTTAACTGTGTAATTGCTTAATCACTTATTACAATGTCATTTATTCAGAGAGTACTTTTGTATTAGCTTTTCCAGTGAGGAAATATTATACTAAATTGTATGATCTATGTTGATATAGATATATATATATATATATATATATATATATATATATATATATATACACACACATAAGACCAGGGTGTAGTAGTGGCATTAGAAGTTGTCAGAGTAGCTGCGGAAGTTGCACAATTATATTATACGGTATTAATAATTGACTATCATTCAGTACTACTACTGCAAGAGAGTAAATTATTCATACTTAATATTATAACTATATAGTATTAAAGTATTAATAATTTACTATTATCTAAGTTTGAATATATATAAGAGAGAGAGAGATAGAAAACACACAAACACACGCGCATATATAGAGAGAGAGAAAGAGGGAGAAAGAGAACACTTCTTGTAGTAATTAAGTATTACTAATTTGCTGCTAGGCATATGTATTCATATGGACCTGTATTCAAATTTGAGCATATATACTATGATAGATCTTCAGTACTTCCTGTAGTATTAACTTACCATTAAGCATTTGTATAGAGAGAGAGAGAGAGAGAGAAAGAAAGAGAGAGAGACAGAGAGAGAGAACACTTCCTGTAGTAATTAAGTATTAACAATTTACTGATAGGCATATGTATTTATATGGACCTGTATTAAAATTTGAGCATATATATGCTATGATAGATCTTCAGCACTTCCTGTAGTATTAACTTACTGTTAAGCATATGTATATATATATAGAGAGAGAGCACTTCCTGCAGTAATTAAGTATTAATAATTTACTGCTAGGCATATGTATTTGTATAGACCTGTATTAAGATTTGAGCATATATGTGCTATGATAGAATTGCAGCACTTTCTCTAATATTAAAGTATTAATAACTTACTGTTAAGCATATGTACAGAGAGAGAGAACACTTCCCGTGGTAATAAATTATTAATAATTTACTGCTAGGCTATATATATATATATATATATATATATATATATATATATATATCAATTTTTTCATAGACATCCGGTTGTACTTACCTTGTGAACCTAATGAATAAATGGCTGAAGATTGCAGCAGCACATTGAAGTGTGGAAATAATTTGGAGGGTGTATTCCTGACAGATTGGAATCTGTCTTTTTCCAGCACCCATCATTCTTATTGGATTGTATAAACTACATACACCCCAATGTTTTGTCTGTATTCTTGTTCATACAGACATCTCATTTCATGTCAGCACTTCCTGTAGTATTAAACTATTATTAATTTACTGCATGCATATTTACTTGAAACTGTATACAAATTTGAACATATGATATATATATATATATATATATATATATATATATATATATATATATATATATATATATATATATATATATATATCATATTTTTTTTTGTCATACAGACATCTGTTTTCATGTCAGCACTTCCTGTATTGTTCCCCTTTCTTCCTCCTGATTAGCCCCCAATTTGCTGAGGCCCTGCTTCCAGTATTCTATAAGCTGCACAGTTGACAGCTACAATTGCCTGTGTTATCCTCAACCACTTAAAAAATGTGTTATTATTTGGATAGTCATCCGGATTAAATGTGCCTTGGGTGACCTCATAACGCAGATGCCCGTTTTAATAGGTTCATGGCAGCCTCAAGGCTGGATGTCTAGTATCAGATCTGCTTCTACTGATTGGGAAGGGGGGGGAGTGATATCTTAGTAAGTATGGTGAGGTTTAGGTATATACAATGTTCTATATCTATTAGTAGAAGATTCCCAATGGAAGCCTAGGCGAAAGCCAAATATTGATCACTATATTGTATTATGGTAGGGGTATTTTGGTGTGTGTGTGTAACCTGTATCAGCAAGAAATGAAATAAAGTGCACTGTTATGAGAAGCAAGTCTTTGAAAAGGAGCCTGAACTGTGTAGACAGCCTCTTCATTTGCAGGCTTTGACTTCTTTCCCCAGCCTTGAATCTGAGACCTTGACATCTTTATACCTTGTATAAATTCTTTGGTGCCCCTGCACTTCGTCAAACCTGACAAATATGCTAGAAAATATAATTCCAAAGGGGGTTAGCTCACTTTACAAACTTTAAGGATTTAAGCAAAAACAGTTTGCTCTTGGACTAGATCTCCCAATTAGGCAGCCACTATTTATGTGTGTTTTTGCACAATATCAAGACTTTGAGCAAAACTCAATTCCTTGCAAAGCCTGATAGATCTGACAAGACACACATTTTTTTTCAAATGGCTAATAAATGTAATACTTGGGGCACGTGAAAGATTTGCCTTTCTAATCTTTGGTAGTTGCGATCTGCGCAGCTTATGTTAGGTTTGATAAAGTTCATTGCCGCGGCAGTAAAATATAGATCACGTGACGCCCAGGCAGTTAAGACCAAAAGCGTGCAACATTTTTTACTTATAAAACATTCATAAAAAGGGAGGAAAATTTTTGAATGGGGATTCCAAAGGAGGGGAGTAATGTCTGTAAAAACATAAGTGCAGAAGGGGCTGTGGGCTGATTAGAGGCATTTCTCATGCCTGGATGAAATAGATCAGTATCTCCTAGACCCTAAACCACAAAACTGTTAAAGGTATAATTGGTAGCGGTCCTGTATTAGGTGTCATTTTTCCATTCTATCCTTAATAATTATTGATAGTAAAGAAACATGAAGTTAATGATCTGTCAAAATAATGGTCAATGTATTTAAAATGTGTGAGTTAGCCTTAAGATATTAAACAACCCACACTCCTCCATCTTCCTAAAATACCTAAAAAAATGGGAACAATGTACTCACACTTCCTGAATATAGGCTTGTAAGACACTTAATCCAGGGCTACTGGACAATTAGCCGCAGATTAAAGGCTCATTTGTAACCCCGAATCTGATGCCGAATTATGGCTTTACAACGTGCGACTATTTTTTCCTTCTATTTTATTGTATTAATGAAACAGAAAACCTTCTATAAACGGTTTAGTTAATACAGTATGTACATAATGCAAGTATTAGTTCTGACACATTTGAACAACGCATCCCCAAATTAGAAAAAGAAGACTGTTAGATATGCGGCTTATAAAAGTCAAGCATTTAGAGGGAAAAAAAAAAAAAAAAAAATATATATATATATATATATATATATATATATATATATTGCTATATTTATATTTAGATATCTATAGATAGATAGATAGATAGATAGATAGATAGATAGATAGATAGATAGATAGATAGATAGATCGATCTATATCTATATAGATCTATCTATTTATCTATATATATATAGATAGATATAGATAGATAGATAGATAGATAGATAGATAGATAGATAGATAGATAGATAGATGAAGCACTGTGTCAAATACCTACGGTATAAGATACATACATAAATAATTGAACTTTTACAGTGGTATCTAATATACAACCTGTATTTGGCTTTTTTTTTTTAACAGATTCTGCTATGGAACTAAGTCTAACTAAGCCTGCTTCCTCCTATGTTGATTTAGGTAAGTAGTAAAGTATTTTGATATATACGTATTTATTTATTATTATATCTGGATTTTATTTACTATTATTTTACAAATATTTTGCTTATTCCTCCCTGTAAACAACAAGCATTGTGGTGGAGATAGTATTATTGCACACTGGCTTAAAAAACGTTGTTTCTACGGGAGTTTTGTGTTTTGCCTGTAAAAGCGTTTCAATGTTATCCTATGTGTCCATGCACATTAGGACGATTACAGGTATATTTTGAGCTCAGCGTTTAGAGGCAGGAAAAAAAAACCTTTTGGTTCGCGTTTCTGATTGGAGCTTACTGGCAGAAATAATGTAAAACTCTTCCAAACTTGTCTAAACTTTGTACAAAAAATGCTCTATATGAGGGAACAGACTTTTTCAAGCCCATTGTGCATGGAGCCTTATTAGTATTATTATTCAAAATGTGCATATGACCTTATAATAATTACTACATAGAATTATTACCAACTCGTCCTGGAATTAAACCATATAAACTTGCAACAAAAGTGAGTAGGATAATGGTCTACAAAAGTTATTGTTTTTTTTCTGTAAGAAAAGCAAACAATAAGCAAGGAAAATAGATGAGTGCACCTATCTACAGAATCTTATATATATATTCAGTCAGTATACACCTTTCACTTTTAGGTGCAACTTGCCTCTTTTCCTAGCTACTAACATTTGGGCAGCAATAATATTGCTTTCCTGGGCTTAGACTTATGACACTCTATATTGCTAAAAATAGAGGAGCTTGATGCTTAAAGGGACACAAATATTTGTCACCCTATTTATTTCTATCCATACTAAAAGGGTTATGCACATACACTGCCTGAAATTCCATCCATTTTTTGTAGAATTTATTTAACAAGCATGAAATGTCCAGTTTTCTGCTACTGAAAAGTCATTTTAGAGAGCTAAGAGAGTGTTTATGCTGGTGGGGGAGTAACATTATTACTCTAACCTTAAGCCTACTGTTGCTATACATCTAAACAATGGATTTATTCTATGGATTTCCTGACACTGTTTAGATCACAGTTGCCATTAAACTTGACCCTTAGTAGACTTTCTTTAGAATTGTGCCCCCCTTTTCAGTTTAATGGGTGGATACAGTTTAACAAATATTTATTTAAATAGCTAATGAGGTTCTAAATAGGAGGTGACCTCTCAGGATGGCTCACTTTCCATTTGGGTTTCAGTGGGTTTTATATGACTTGTCCACTAAGTGGGTTTACATAACAGTTTGTCAGCAATGGGCCTGATTTACTAAAGTTGAGTTCACTGATGATTAGGGTGAGCAGTGTTTGCTTTCCGATGCCATCAAATTGAAGGTGGTGCAACCCAACACACACATATGCACCTTCCAAAGGCCATAACCAATGGAAGATATCTGAGATACTGCTCTCTATAGACCATTCTTATGAAATAGGTAAGTGTCTTTTTTTTTTTTTTTTTTTTTAAACAATTTTCAGCACATAAAATTGCATTAATTAGAAATATGCTAAAAATACATTCTATAATTTTAAATAAAATAGTAGTGTGTAATTATAAATAAATAAGTAAATCTTTTTATTTCCTTTATTTACCATTATATAGTTTGTTTATATGAGAAAGAAAAAGCAAAGTATGCAAAGAGCGCAAACTGTAAAATAAATTTGAAGGGGTTCATTTACATCGTTTTCACCCAACTTTCACCTAAGGTTCACATATTTCTACAGAGCATTAATTTAGAAATTGTGTGAATCGTGGGTGAAAGTTCTATGGCACTTGGGTGAATGCATTGGTAGACCCTCAAATGTAATTTATTTAAAAGGCCGCCATTAGGATAAACATTGTATACTGATAACTGTAGGAAGGTATTACTTTAACAAAAATATTCAATACATTTATTTATATTTTTCTTCATATTTACATGTCAGCCAGTCTGTCCAACAAAAGTAGTAACTGTTGGGACAAGCTATACACTTCAGTGGTCATTTATTATTAACATTGTTTAAATTTTCTTTTTAAAACATCTGAAACTTCTGAAGCATACATGGTAGTGTGATAGTTTGCCCTAACCCTTGTCAGCATCACTTTTACTGGATGACTTGGTCAGCTTGAAAAATCTATAGTAAAATAAGAATACATTTATATACAACTAAAAAAAAAAAGATTTATTATACTGAATGCTATAATCACTATAATGCTAGGATAAGGAAAACATTGCTAATAATAAGTGTGTATGTAAAGCCAACATTTTTTTATTTTTGTTTTGGATAGAACAGTAAGGACTGGTTGAGACCCTTGTCAGATTTTTTTAGTTTTTTTGTTTGTTTTGTTTTGTTTGAATCCCATTGGGACATTTTTCCTTCATTTCCTGTCCCATAAACACAGTGGGAAGTATGAGGGGATCACTCCAAAGTAAGGGGATAACCCCTCTTAGACAGTTGTCACTCAAAAATGTTGCACAATTCATCAGTTTTTCTCTTTAAAAAAATAGCCATCTGGAGCAACAGTGAGGGTGAAGCTTCTCAGCAACAGCAATAAAAACCTTATAGAAGTTCTAACCATTCTACATTCTAACTAAATCTAAAATAAAATATTTTTGTTTTAAATACAATAACCACACTACAAAATGTTTTGCACTGCAGGCCTATAATTTTTTCAGTGTCTGCTGCCCTCTCTGTTTTTTTCAGTGTAGGCTGTATAATTTGGGTATGCACAAATGCATGCCTTCATTACCATTTGCACACATGAACAGCAAAAGCTTGCCCGGATGCAAATCTGGGATGCATGTGCACATGTTTTAGAAGCAGGCATACAGTACAAGCAAGGTTGGTGCATGCATAGTGATTGGTAAACATTTTAAAGTATGCTGGCTAGAAGCAATTCAGGTATATCATCATATGTATCTTAGGACTGAGTGTACCATTGCAAGCAGTACCCTATTTAGTATAGGCTTTGTTAGTTTTTACAGTATAGCTAGGTAAATACAGTCATGCATTACATTAAGGTTAATTAGCCCAGCCCCAAAATATTCAGATATGTGTAATCCCAAATATATAACATTTTGAATATTATAAAAGAACACAGTTTTATGTTATTGGTATTAAAAGTATACGTAAAGTGATGATAAAAGTTATCTAAAATAATTATTATAAGATCCCCATATAAAAAAAAATCAAATATGTTTTAATTATGCCATGCAACGGTTAAATGATTTATGGTAACATAAAAAAAAGCATTATCATCATTTTATTTATATGCTGTAAAAAAAACGAAAAATTTGGGTTTCAAAATCTTGCTCACCTGCTCCTGTGAGGAAAGGGGATGTAGCAGTCTGGCAGGTCAATGGTTATGTGTGCTTGACTCGTGAATTCACATACATAAATATCAGAAGAGCCAACCATGCATGTGCATTGCATGCAGGTGTACTTTAGTTTTCATTGTATGGAAACAGGGTAAGGAATCCCTGCTGTACCCTCTGAGACTGATGACACAGCAAGCTCACAGCCATGAGAATCAGGCCATTTTAATTGCAGATATCAAAGCCCTAATTTGGGGTATGAAGGATATGCATGGCGGCATACACCTAAAATGAATATGGCCAGGTTTAGACCAAGATTTATTTTTGTCAGTACGCTCTCTCCAAATTCTATAGGCCTACACTTGTCCATTTTGGGTAAGCTTAAAACAAATATATCAATATAACAATCAATATATGTATTGGAGCTAGAGTAAAAGTTAGGATAGTGACAAATTGAAGGCCCCATAAAGTGCCTCAGCCTACCTTTTTTAGATATGTCCAAACTTCCACAAAACTCCAAAATATCTTACACCAACTTTCTGAAATTTGATATCTGCATAGGCTTAGTCCCATCTCTCAACAGCCATGGGACAATACTTGAGCCTGGTGACTGGTTACACAGCCATAAATTGGTTGGCCATGCCTATTCATTTCATATTTCCAAGTACAGGTGTGTGAAGAGGCTCTGGCAGTGTTCTAAAAGAAACAAGTTGACCTTTGGTTCATCACTACCCTTACTTGAATCATGTATCCTTGATAGAACCTTAACAGAACTTCACATTAGGTTGCAATAAACATTAAAAGGACTGAAGATTTTCTTTTTGGTCAGGCCATCACATAAACATACACAATCAGGCAATTAAAACAGTTATGTTTATGTGAAATTCTGAAAAAAAAATTCAAGCAATAAGGCCCCGCTTACACTTTTAACCACCTTCTAATGTCCATAGCCCACCTAAATCTTTTACCAAAACAACTCTTTAATGTGCAAAGCTAACTATGACAAATAAAGCTAAAAGAATATAAATGAATACATGCTTACCCTGTTTTGTTTCTCTACTGAAAATTCGGAATCTTCTAAAACAACACATCAGTCAAAGGCATTTAGTCTAAAGCAACTTCTCACCCAGCCCACACACGCACACACATAGCTTTCTGGGCATTGAAACACATACAAATATTTTCATTCCCAAAATTACCAAAATAAGGTGTCCTTTTATGAAACTGAGATCAGCGGCGATCCCGAGTCTCACCGCTGATCTCAGCGCTTTACCAGTTTATGAAACTGAGATAATCAGCGGAGAACATGTTCTCCGCTGATTATCTCAGCACAGTGAGAATTCACAGAAACGGCCAGTTTATGAAGGTGCGATCTCCACACCTCACTGGCGATCTGTGACAGAATTCTCACTTTCTGATTCACCATTTCAGAAGTGGAGAATCAGAGTGAGAAGCCTGAAACTGGCTGATATTCTGGAGAAAGAAAGAAGTCTTTTGACTTCTTTCTTTCACCAAACAGTCAGAGCACACCTTCCCCACCATTACACACCCCAAAACCAGCAGGATAGGAATTTATAGTGTATATATATATATATATATATATATATATATGTATGTATATATATATATATATATATACATATATATATATATATATATATATATATATATATATATATATATATATATATATATATATATATATATATATATATATATATATATATAAATATATATATAAATATACATCTATATATATATATATATATATATATATATATATATATATATATAGCTATATATAGATACATATATATATATATATATATATATATATATATATATATATATATGTATCTATATATAGCTATATATATATATATTTTTTTTTTTTAGATGTTCACGTCTCTGGCTGGGTTCACACTTGTGCGATGCGTGAACCAGCGTGATTCCTGTGCGGGTTTTCACATCGCACCTACATTGACATCTGCGCACCACTGCGGGTGTCAATGTAAAGTTAATGACACCCCCAGATCATTTCACAGATCGCAGTGCGAACTATGTAATGGTGCAGGAATCGGATCGCATGGGTGTTCACACCCATGCGATCCGATTCCAGTGCGGACCAAATAAAGGGTCCTGTACCATTTTGGTGCAAATGCAATATGATTTAGGGCCAGTTCCCACTGCTGCGGTGTCCGAGATCGGATGTGATTCGCACCGCAGTGCAAAATTACATCCGATCTCTGTGCGATGCGATTTCAGCCATACAGATAGTATTGCTAAATTTGCATTGCCCTCGGACCAAACTCTTACAGGACCCTTTTTTTGGTCCACAGCAGAATCGGATTGCATGGGTGTTCACACCCATGCGATTCGATTACTGTCCGAGTTTGCAGATCGCACTGCGATATGCGAACTGATTTGGGGGTGTTGTTAACTTTTAGGCCCAGTTCACACTTGTGCGATGCCGGACATCGCACAGGCATCGCATGTTATTTGCAGCACACTGCCATTCACATTACATGCGATGTCTGTGCGGTGCGATATCAGCTGTACAGATAGTATGGCTGATATCGCACCGCATTCGGTGCAAACACGCACAGGACCCTTTTTTCTGTTCGGACCAGAATCGGATCGCATGTGTGTTCACACATATGCGATCCGATTCATGTCCGAACTGTCAGTTCGCAGTGTGATATGCAAGCTGATCTGGGGGTGTCCTTAACAATGTATTGACACTCCCCAGCGATTCGCATATGGCAGTGTGAACTGACATGCGAGTCGGTGCGATGCGGGAACCCGCAGTGGATTCGCAGTGTTCTCGCATCGCACCAGTTTATCAATTTTTATGTTTATCTATAATGAAATATATTTTATTTTAATTTATTAATAAATATTTATACTTGTATACTTTATTAAAATTATTTTTTTAATGATTATAAATGTATTTTGCATTTATATGAATGGTGTATAGCTGCATTACATATGTGCATTACATTCATTTACTATACACCATTCACATTTAAATAGGGACATGTATGATCTTTAAATATTGATAAAAACAATGTTTTTTTTATAATTAGGTTAATGTATATTGTGTAGGGGGAATTTAACTTTATTATTTTATTAATATGTTGGGGAATAATGTGTGCTGATTTGTGTTAAACTTTTGTATTTTATGGTTCCTCATACTGTAATCCCGCTATATCACGCGAGATTACAGTGAGAGGAGCCATTCTCAGGAGTTCCTGGCGTTTGTAGATCGCTCCTCAACTCAACATGAGAAGCGCTCTACACACTTTCATAAACAGGCACTCAGAGGAGAGCGATCTCCTCTGAGAATGCCTGAGAACTGAAAAGCGGTATTTTACCGCACTTTCATAAAAGGACACCTCAGAGGAGAGCGATCTCCTCTGAGAATGCCTGAGAACTGAAAAGCGGTATTTTACCGCACTTTCATAAAAGGACACCTAAGACATAATTATCATGTATTTACAGCATAAACTAAGGTCCTGTATGTGCTCCTATTGTCAATCATTTTCATAGAGTTATTAGGTTTTAATTTCAATGTGAGAAAAAAACACAGTGCCTAATTTTGGTAGGTGGTCTGAGCAAAAGTGACTCGTCTTAACTAGTTTTCTAGTTTGAACTCATCCAGAATATTGAAGGCTTAAACTGGAATGTCACTTAAATACATAGACTAACCTAAGGGTATGGAAACACTTGCTCCAAGCTATTTTTTAGGGGAGGGGGTAAGATAGGTATAAATTTAAATCTATATATACTTTTTTTATTATTTTTTTTTTAACTATTTGAATATTTCAGTGCACAAAAAAATCACTATGTCAGCTAATAATTATGGCATTTCAACCAAATATTCGATAAATAGGTATGAGTAGTGTTACAACTTTAATCCATTATGGGCAAAACTGGCAATAATGTGTTCTGTGATTAGTATAGTATAATAGTTCACTGTAAAATATCCTAGTGTAACCAGCTGTTTTACATTATTTTATTCTTTATATATCTTGCTTTACATTATTTACACATTTCTACATAAACCGTTACATGTACAAAAAAAGCAAAATGTTGGCAATATATTGATGATATACCCTTTATTTAATAAAATGAACTCTTTATTAAGACCACAATTATAGAACAACCTTTCACTATACAAGAAAATATTCACTTGACTTATAAAAATTGTACGAACAAGTTGAAGGAGTGTGTGTGTGTGTGTGTGTATGTGTGTGTGTGTGTGTGTCAGTAATCTTACAATACTCTGCCATGCTCTATGCAAGTCTGCAGGCTGCTGATTTTAAAGTGTTTCCCCATCCTTTCCTGCAATTACCTCCCCTTAGTACAACAGCTGTCCTGTATCTGCAAGCCTCAGCTCATATGAAAGGATTTCATAAACCAGAGGAACTTCCATTTAGCATGGCCCCAAACTGCTTTTAAAGGCAATTGATAACAACGCCATATTTACTAGAGTCCTTATGAAGCAGTTTTACTGGGCCAAAAAAAACTTCACGTTTTAAGGAAAATACAGCAGTTAATAAAGATACAGGGTGTCTATTATAAATTATTCAGCTGTGGGGTACTCTTCAATCAGCACATGCCTTGCCAGCCCCTGAATGGTGTGGGGCAGCCAACCCAGCTATAAGAATTTGCCTGTGTATGGATTTTCTGTGTGTGTGTGTTTCAGTTCACAACAGCAATAAAATTTACAGATATATACATGATGCTTGCATTCACCTAACACATTATAATGCATACCAAGTAAAATAGTATGCTTTAAATACACTGGGAGTGAGAAATTTGGGCATTCACATTATTTACAGGATAAGTATGTAAAATATGCCTTTAGATAATGTGAATGTTCTAATAAATTGTGTGACTTTCTGCATGCTTGCCTGTAATTTCCACAGAAATAAATTCAGTATATACAAATAATATTTTTTTTCTGCCTGTGAGTAAAACAAGAATGCAACCATTTTATATAACTTCCTAACAAAAGTGCATGCTGAAACTATTTTCAATGATAATATAAAAGTTATTCATTAATTAATGACTATTTACATTTTTGGGCAATATAGCATGTATGTACTCTTGCTTAAAACATATATAATACAAATTAATGAAGTTTTTATTTCTTCAAATAACTTTTGGTTATTAGAAACTGGTTTTGTCATCAATTGGTTATTTAATGGGCTTGGTAGGTCATGGAAATGTCATTATTGCATAACTGCATATCTTGCGTGTATTAGGCAACAATGCAGGGCTTTATATGCTTGATGACATCATTACCTTAGCAGAGGGAATCTCTAGAACAATAGTAGCACTCCTTTGATATAGATAAATGGAGACAGGGACACAGACAGAATCAGAGAGAGACATGATCCATTGTTGGAAATCATATGGAAGATAGATAGATAGATAGATAGATAGATAGATAGATAGATAGATAGATAGATAGATAGATAGATAGATAGATAGATAGATAGATAGATAGATAGATAATGGGAGGATATTCTAAAGGGATTCTATTTATTTATTTTTATTAAAAGTATGATGCGACACAGGGGTTGGTTAACTAATATATAGCTTAGAGACATTTGTAAGGAACCTCCCCTGCACATGTAGGCATTCAAAGTGAACATAACTTTACTTTATCCATTTTGCTGAGCCAACATTAACTACTCCTTTAGTAATCCAATCCCTGTATAAGCCACTTCTGGCAACTTTAACTTCTAGTATGTACTTCATGTGTTAATTGCCACAAGTGGCACTTTACTGTGTGATCCACAATTAATACTGCAATGCAATGAATTTATGAAGACATTAAGCAATGGTCCTGACAGCAATCATGGCAATCATGTCTTAACCGTAACATATCCACTTCTTTTATTGCTCTATAGTCCCATGTAGAAATTCTGTATACATTTATATACAGACATGTATGCATGTGTACAGCTCTATATTCCAATTTCTAGATAAATATGTAATAAAATGTAATATATATATATATATATATATATATATATATATATATATTTTCATAGCCTATCTCTCTCTCTCTTTCTCTATACACATATATGTGTGTGTGTGTATATATATATATATATATATATATATATATATATATATATATATATGTATTATGTATATATATGTATATATATATATATATATATATATATATATATATATATATATATATATCAGTGTGCTGGTGAGTAACTGTTTATGTACTTTCAGTGGCCGCACGTGTGTTCCAAAGCCCGTGTAGCCATTGAGAATCCTCTGAGTGTACAGATACTTTCTATTATTGTTTGAAGAGAATGGGATAATCAATGCCATAACTAAACAGAACACAATCCTTTCTACAGCCAGCATAAAAAAATGAAAAGGAAGCGCAAAGGGGATTTGAAATTGTAAACAACAAGGTACACATTCAAGAATAAAGATTAGCAGCGATGTGCCTATATTGTGCAAATATCATGCGGCCGCCTTCTAATGAAAACCAGGGCGACCCGTTATTGGTAACAGTTGCACTGTGGATTCTTCTGGTTAGTGTTGGGGTTTTTATATGACAAAAAACAAATCATGGAGAATTAACACATTTACAAATACAAATGGTAGAACAATACCTGATCTCTATTCAAGGTTATTTACAGTACTGTGTTGCAATGTCCTATGAGCTAAAATAATTTCTATGTAAATAAAATTTAAAAAAAATGCAATAATATCATCAAATACAGCAATGATTAAAAAAAACACGCTTTCTATTGGATAAGCCCAAAAATGTATTTTGGGCAGTAAATGTAGTTTACACAACAAAAAACAACGTAAATAAAATGTAGCCTTGTTTAAATTAGGTACCAAAGGGGCTTTAGAGTTTTATTTTTGTTTTAATAAAAGGCCAAAAAGCACCCAAAAATCCCTCTCATGTATACTGGGCTTGAAAAAAACGCCAGTACCCTTGGCAGAAAAAAATGTCTGGGCGTTTGAAGTGAAGAAAAAAATGTGAAAATAGGGCCTATGTAGGGCTACAAGTGCTAGAAGGCAAATCTTTTCGCCGCACTAGGCATTCGTAAATCCCAGTATAATATTTTATATATATATATATAATTATTATTATATATATTATATTATATATATTATATATCAAATATTATATATTATATTATATATATATATATATATATATATATATATATATATATATATATATATATATATATATATACACATATATATATATATATTTTTTTTTTTTTTCTCCGTCTGTAACTTTTTTATGCACAGTACAGAGATGGAGAGAAAGGTAGATAGATAGATAGATAGATAGATAGATAGATAGATAGATAGATAGATAGATAGATAGACAGATAGATAGATTTTTATTCGTCTCTGTACACCTCAGTAGTCCATTTTTATGCAAATCGTAATGATACATTTGTCGGCCGGATTATATGTGTTATATGAGTTTGACATTTTACTGTTACCCAAAATATAAAAGTAGCAACTCAAAAAATGAAAATGATGATTTCTTCAGCCATGTATCCATTCTTCATAAATGCTCTGTGTTTGCAACACTGTCTTGTTAGAATTGTTTATACAATAGGAAAATACAATGTATTCAGAAGTAAATAACAAAGCAGACTCCTATACGGGTGCTACAAAACAGGTATCCTGGCATGAAAGGATGTCATTTCCTAAAAAAAAAAGGACTTTTTTGACCAGCTCAGTGAGCAGTTGTTTACATTAAATACTAATTCAGGTTAGGCAATTGTCTATTTTTATTTTACTTTATATAGCATGCGAATTTCCCTTTATCTTACCTAGATCCTTGAAGCCTAAATGTGCCCCAAACTGGAAATATACATCCTCCTTCTAGTAAAACACCCCAGTACTATGAAGTCAGGGCTACTTTCTCTTTACAGTCTTATGTATTGATTTATAATTTACGAGGATGATTATAGTATTAAGTCTTATGCAGTGCATCACTTTTAGGAATCACGTTTTATACATAATTAATCTTAATGTACAATTTATAGAAAAGTTGTGAAAAGCTTTTTACATGATTTCAATGAAACACAAGCAGTGTAAAATGTCAGGAGCTCTCTTCCTCCCCCTAGCGATCAAGCTCTTTGTTGCACTCAGAATGTCTAAAAAATAATGACATTAACCAGTCCTGTGCTGGATAACCCCACTGCAGTTGATTACAATTGCAACCCCCAGCATACAATCTGACAATAACAGACGATCAGTAATCAGGAATAGCTAATGCAGTTTAGTTAATACGTGTAGCTAATTTTCCAGTCTGATTTACACATGATTTTTCAAATCTTTTAAGATTACCACTCCACCTTATCTATTTCTATTCACACCTTTGTTGTTACTGCAGTGTTATCAGATGCAATCGACATACATTGTGGGTTTAACCCAAATCCATAGGCACTATCTGATTTTTATTTTCCCTGTGGCATTAAGAGGATTTGCCTAATTGATTTGAGACTATCCCCACGTTTCACTAACTTCGTATAGCTCTAGGGAGTCGCCTTCTCAGCAGACCATTTACAGAGATTACTTGGGAGCTAATACAAAGCTAATACACGACTAATACAAGGCTGCCCCCAGCCATGGGCATAGCTTAGCTCCCTCCAGAACTCTACTAGTTAAACCATATTGTATTCCTCTTCCATGATCAGGAATAATCAGGCTGTGCTTGTTCATTAGAAGCTCCTGCTTTAGGTCTGGGGGCTACAATGTTAGTTTTATTTTGTCTATGTAAAGAAAAGGAAGATTTTTTTTGTCTCAAGGTCCCATCAGAATGGAACACTAGACAGCGTCTGAGCAAACACTTGTAATCTTATCGCCTTTTCTTATCAAGCCTGCTTACAGACTGCACAACCCCAGTGCTCTCCCATACCTGTTTGCCTTACTATTCAATAGACCTAACCTGCTGTGCTTTGTCTTGCATGATGTGGCAAGCTCCTAATATAGACTGAGCCTTCTTGTGTGCTTTCTGACCAGCAGTGTGTAGGTGGAAACTCAGCGACCTTGTAGAAGCCATCTGTAAAAACACTTTATTTTTTTGTCATTGCAGCTTATTTTTTCTACTGTCTATGCAATGGGGTTCATGTTTTACATTTTACATGCCATAGGAATTATATATTTAAAAGTGCTGATTTGGTAAGCCTGGGTTCACTTTATGGACCCCAAAACACCCCGAAATATTATACATGGGATGGGGCACCTCTGGGTACACAAGTTAAAATGTTGAAGGTCTGGTAGACCACTTTGGATCAAGTCTAATGTAATCAAACAAAAATGGATTGGTCAAAAACTGTAATACAGTTTTGTAAAATTGTATAATTGATTTACTTTTCAATCCATTTATTATTTATTTTGTCATCATAATATTAAAATATATTGAAAAGTAGATCAATTATACAATTTTACAAAACTGTATAACATGTATTAGTATCTCTTTGGAGACCAAGGGTACTTAGTAGAAGACCTGGGGCACATGCCCTGGGTGCCAAGACCTAGCAATGGCCCCTTTGATGGGGCATTTCTAGGTTCCTAATAGACCTGGGGCACCTTAGGTTAAACACACACAATTATGAGGGGCTGGTAAGATACCATGATGACCGCTTTGGGTCAAATCTAAGATTAATATAAACTTTTTAGCTAAACAAAAAAAGGAACTGGTTGGGTAAGGTCACATTACAATGACAACAAATGTAAAGCTTACATCCATATTTCAAAGGAGACCTGGGGCACTCACTTGAAGACCTGGGGCACATGCCCTTGGTGTCAGGATCTATCAGTGGCTACAGCAGGGCATTTCTGGGATTCTAATAGACCAGTAGCACCTCTAGGTAAATAGATTAAAATGTTAAATGGCTGGTAGGATACCATGGTGGACACTTTGGTACAAATCTAAGACTAATATAATCTTTTTAATTGAACAAAAAGGAATTGGTCAAAAAAACTGAAATGTTATGTCTCAATATAAAAAAATCCTAGATGTATTGACAAGTAGAAAAATTATGCAATGTTCCAAAACTGTAAAATGTATACAATGTTTCAATATCTTAAAGGAGACCTGGGCCACTCAGTAGAAGACCTTGGGTACATGCCCTGGGTGCTAGGGCCCAGCAGAGCCCTCAGCAGAGGGCATTTATAAGATTCTATAGAGCAGGGGCACCTCTGGGTACACAGGTTAAATTGCTGAGGGGCTCGTAGGATGCCATGATGAACACTTTGAATTAAATCTAAGAATAATATATTATTTTTAAAGTGGTTGTAAACTCTCTCTAAAAAAAAAAAAAAAAAAAAAAAAAAAACAACCTGCAAGACAAAGGCATAATGCACACTAGCTCATTATGAAATACTTACCTTAGAATGAAGCTGTTGTAGCAGTCCCCGTACACCGCTGAGACCCAGAGACATGAGTTATTTCTAGGTTTGCAGGCTCCGGTAATGTGATTGGCCGGAACTGTGATGACGTCACTCCCGCGCATGCGCACAGGAGCTGCCGGTCACGGCACAGCTACTGAGGCACAAACGAGCTGTTTCTTCAGTGCACATGTGCCGATGATGTTGGCACATGCGTGTACAGTGAATATCTCCTAAATGGTGCAAGTTTAGAAGATATTCACAGTACCTACAGGTAAGCCTTATTATAGGCTTACCTGTAGGTAAAAGTGTTAGTACAGGTTTTACAACCACTTTAACTGAACAAAAAGGAATTGGTCAAAAAATGAAATGTCACATTATGATGGCAAAATAATTATTAGATGGCCTAAAAAAAAAAAATACATAAATTATATATTGTTCCAAAACTGTGTAATGTATAGGATATATCATCTCCATATCTCAAAGGGAGACCCGGGATACTCTGGGACACATGCTAAGGGTTCCAGGGTCAAGCATAACCCCTGGGACTTGCTCATAGCAACAGGTCAGGTTTTATATTTAAATTAAATACATTGTATTGGAAGCCATAAGCAACACCAGCTTTTAAAAGCTACATTCTTGTTAATTTACCTATTTATGCTCATCAGATATATAATACCTACTGTATATACATTAGAGACTGAAATAATTATTTACAGATTTCTGCTTAGTATTCTGTTTACTTGATTTTGTTATACAACATAACTGAGCTTGGGGTCTTATTATACAGGGCTGTGCATTTATTAATCAGAAGCCAGCTTTTGACTTATTTCCAATCTGTAAACCATGAACAACTGATAGGCCAGCATTCTGTGAGCCACCAGTGATGTAAGTTATACATCCAAACATGCTCTGTGACATAGGCCTGCTGAGATTCAGAGCTCCAAATCCAGCCTTGTAAAAACAGGCCTGTGTTGGGACAGAGAGAATATGATGTTGGGATACAGAGCTATGTTGAGCTGTAACACCCAGCACTGAGTGGGAATCCAAATTCAATTTCCCCTCCTACATTAGGGGAACAAAAGCTCTTCAGTGATTGGTTGCTCTAGGGTACTGAAGATCATAGGATTAATACCATAAAAGGTTCAGAAAAAAGGGGGGCAAATACATCATAGTGAAACCTTCAAAATTTGCATCAGGACTGGAATATGAATATAATGGTGTGGGAACTAGTAAAAGTGTGAAGGGGGTGTAAAGAAATCCAATAATGATAAAGCAGATAAGTATGACACATTTGCCCCAACCATTCTACCAGGTGAGAAATACCAATATGGTATAGGCGGATTCCACACTATACAGAGGTGCAAAGGTTCAGAAAGCCAAGCACTTATCCCTTCCTAACTCATGACAGGTCAGCTCTGTTATTGACCCGCCGGTCCTTTTTAGCAGATCAACAAATGACAAGCTCCTCCAGGATTAAAGGTCAGGGTGATCACTTTGTTTACTGGCTGTAAAAATAATAGATATTCACTGAGAATACGACCCAATGCTGGGCAAGTTCCAAAACTTAGTAATACATGAGTAAGATAAGACAGACATGAATATCTAGAATGAACACCAATCCACGATAGATAGATAGATAGATAGATAGATAGATAGATAGATAGATAGATAGATAGATAGATAGATAGATAGATAGACATTAAACACACACACAGTATGAAAAATGATCTGTCTATTGCATTATATATATATATAGTTATATGCACACACACACATATATATATATATATATATATATATATATATATATATATATATATATATATATATATACTAGAGAGAGAGAGAGAGAGAGATTTCTCTCTCTCTCTCTCTTTCTCTCTCCCTCTGTGTTGAAGTATCTGTAGCAAACTGCATAAAATCTTTTTTTCATTGCCTTAACAGTATGTGCATGGGGTAAAACATAAGATCGTACGATTGCATTGCATGAAATCGATAGTCACATGTATACTGTAGGAGACACTCTCTACAAACATTTTATATGGCAGCAAACGGACCGTTTTACTGTGAAAGCAGGCACCCACTGTTCTACTATTTCCTTTTTTAATGATTCTGTTACCTGCCAGCTTCATTTTTAGCTTGTTTAATTTACAATCCAGAAATACAGCTTTTGTGCAATAACACGGAAAAGTTAAATGTGTTCCATTTTTTTCTTCTTCTTCTTCTGAAAAGCTATTTTCTGTGGAGTGTAGGACTCCCCTGTAAACAAAAGCGACTGAGCCTATTCACATCTGCAGTGAATTCTTGAATGGTATGAAGGTATATATTTGCTTAAGAGTTCTGTGCGAGTCTATCAATATTTGTAGTGAGACAAAAGTATTCAGAGGTATACAAAACGAAATAAATCACCCCAGTGGTAAAGTTCAAGGCACATTATAGCAATAAAAAAAATAGATGTAAAAAAAACATACACAACCCCCACACACACACACACACACACACACACCCATAACTCTGTAGTTATGTATTGAAATTGTGTTTTCTTTTTTCCGCCTAGAAAGTAGAGGATTGTGGGGATTTTACCAGGGTTAGGGTCTCTTTAAGAAAGAGATTGCCTGTAAACCTGGGATGCCTTAGAGAGCAGTTACAAGATTCTATGGGGAGTTAGCAGGCTGCTCTTTTGCTAGACTGTAGGCTGGGTTCAGTGCTGCACAGAGTCATTTATTAGCAAAGACAGGGAGGTAGTCACCTCAGCTGGGCGGGGCTCCAGTCTACTGCAGGCATTTCAACTAGGGCAGGTCTCTTTAATCTCTTTAGCTAAAAACTATCAAGCTAGCAACTTGCACTATCGCTATCTAATGTATTTCTGCTTTGGAAACTGCCTAAGTTGTACTGCCTGAGAGGAAGGAGATCCGAAGGCGACCCTCCAAAGACTATTCTTTAACTTTTTATTATTGTATGGGCCACCACCTTTTGCAAGGGAAAGAAACTGGATTTGACTTGGGTTGTGTAGGATCTTGTGGAGTACTCTTTTCATGAGCAGTATTGTCATGGATTCTTTTAAAGGGGGGATGAATCTGGAGAGATTGCCTGAAAGTTTAAGACCCCAGCCTTCTCACGACATGACTTCCACCTACCATTTGCAAAGATCATCAGAAACTAGAGATCCAATTGAGAATTCAGCCAGTGAATCATCCGATACTGAACTTCCAGGTAATAAGACTTAGCCATTGTATGACTGTGAAAGCTTGTTAATGATCTTCTATGCTGTGTTCAGAAAGAAATGCACGAGAAAGAAAAAAAATGGGATATTGAGATCCAGCTATAAGGGTTTTTAAATATCAAGAGCGACCTTAACTAATATTAATATTACAGAATAGCAAAAATCGTCTGTTCATGTGTCAGTTTGTCTGTGCATTCCTACGGCCAGATCTTTTACATTGCATATATATATATATATATATATATATATATATATATAAATATATATATATATATATATACTAAAACCACATATACATATATACATTCTACCATTCATACACATGTGATTGGCCTTATATTATTAGAAGAGTTTTCACACAGCTAAGATGTCCTGTTCTTTTTGTGAAAAGTTATACAGTGGTCACAATTCTAAAAATAGCTTTTTTTTTTATATTTCTTTATTTAAAAAAAAAATCTGCATGTGTGTCTGTTTATAGCTCTGTGTAAAGATCAGTCTGGAACTCCCAAAGTAGTTTGTTTTTTGGAGTGTTTAATCTCAAAGATGGCATGTTTATGGGTTTTTATAGCAAAAGAAAATAAATATTTTGTATTTGCAGTGCAAGAGTAGATTTGTGGGGAAATACATCAACATCTGCTGCCGTGGATTATCTGAGGACAGGCCTAGTTCATTTCTAGGCAGGAGCTGCGAGAATTTTTATGCTGACCCTTGGAAAATATCTGCATTTTACTTGGGATAGTATAGTATTGATATATATGACATTTACATATTTATTTATTGCTAGCGACAGTCAAAACAACAACGGTTATAATACTTTTTATAGATCATCCATAACAGAATTAGCACCAAAGTTAGCACAATTTATAAAAATACTTGAGCTACTATCAAATTTACATAACATAAGTCGATGGGTAAAGGACATTTTTTTTTTCTTTCACCAACACGTAAAGATTAGACAGGTCAGTTTAGGTAACCTCAACAGAAATATCAAGAAACTCCCACAGGGGTTTTTCTCTCTGTGGCCTATTGAAAGCAGCTACTGAAAGGGGCCTGTAACATAAGTAGCATCAATATTTGTTCCTCAAAGCTCACATTTATGAAACTAGTGAGGAGGGTGAACGTTGCAAAGATTATTGATTTCTTTCCGCTTTCTCTGGGTTACATTGTTAATTCCTGCACATATTTTAATAAATGTATAAAATCAGAGCTCTTGTTTTGTTAGGTGATTAATATATATTTCGTTAAATTGTTTTTTTTATACATGTAATATTATTATTTCATTATAATATTATTATAAATATAATAAATATAATTTTCAGATATAAATCAAAAATAATGATTGATTATAAAGTGTTTCATTAAATTGTTGTTGTTTTTTTTTCTTCTATATTTGTAATATTATTATGGCCTGCTAGTCTACCTATTTTTTTTAGTTCTTTTCTTTTTACACATGAATCCCTGGAAGCCAATCGATAACGTTTTTCATTAAATTGTCCTTTGTCTATATCTGTAATTTAAAAGAACTTTATGAATGAGATTGTGACACGATAATAGATAGAGACATACTGCTGTAGGGTCCATGGTTTGACTGACATATGCTGTGTAGATGACTGATTCATTAGGCTAACCTATGTAATGTTGCCGTGGAGAAGTGCCTAAAACAAATGTATTTATGAATAGATGTATGCAGTATACTAAGGTCTCTGGACTTCACAGATCAGATCTGGAAAAACACATAGGGTTTAATTATGAAATATGGAGCAGAGTTGGGGGGGGGGGGGGGGGCTACACAAAGTAACTTATCAAGTTACATCTATTAACTTAAACAAGGAAACGAAATTCCTTTCTTTTGACGACAGATGCAGGTTTCAGAAATCGTCCTTTCTGGCTGATTAAGAAAAAATAAGAAGACATGTTACTGGTTGTTCAGAGCATCCAGACTGCTTTAGGTTCAGGTGCAATCTGGGTAGCTGCTAGGAGGCCTATTAAATGAATCAGAACCAATGGTTTTCAGAACTACTAGTAAGTACTCACTCATCCTGCAGACTTAAAATAGCTTATTGTTATAAGCCAGAAACCTGGTGACTTTAGTGATTGGATGATGACACTGATGTGGGTCTATGGTCTCTCCACAGAGAAGGATAGAGGTGGGGAACCAAAAAATGAGGACGGCAATGTAGAGGACCCCTCCAAGAAGAAGAAGCAGCGGAGACAAAGGACTCACTTCACCAGCCAGCAGCTGCAAGAGCTGGAGGCCACTTTCCAGAGGAACCGCTACCCTGACATGAGCATGAGAGAGGAGATAGCAGTCTGGACCAACCTGACAGAGGCCAGAGTGAGGGTAAGGCCAGCACAATCTCTACTGTACCAGACCAACAATCACAAGCTCACACACTGGGTGGACCTGCAATGGAAAATCCACAACTGGGAAATCTGATCCATTTCCTTTACAAACTGCACACAGCTCACTTTCAAAGCCAAGTTCAATTTGTATTAGTGCTCTATTTCTGATCGGAGGTTTGGCCAAGTCATATGATAGTTTCATGAGCAATCCAATTAATCACCGCTAGCATCGGGCACGGATTAATACATTCGGTAATTTGAAAAGGTGCAATCTAATACGACTCCCACCACTCAGGTGGCAGTCAGGGTTCAAGTGCACCAAGTTTAGGTGCTGAAATCACTAACAAGCACAAGATATTATTATTGTTGTTGCTATATATATATATATATATATATATATATATATATATATATATATATATATATATATATATATATATATATGTGTGTGTGTAGCAACAACAATATATATAATCTATCTATATAAAGATAGATACATAGAAAGATACATAGATATATATTGTTAATATTATTATTATTGTTATTATTATTATTATTATGTGTCTGTGTGTATCTATAAAGGAATGCAGCAGGCATTTTTAATTTGCACACACACAGAAATAGATTAGAATGATAAATAGTTAATATGCATACCATTAAAAAAGTATATTGCTAACAAGAAAACTTTAAGCTCCATGCACACTGGCTTAAAAAACATTGCTTCTACAGGAGTTTTGTGTTCTGCCTGTAGAAACAGCTCGGTGTTATCCTATGTGTCCATGAACAAGAGGCATATTTTGAGTTTAATGTTTAGAAGCAGAAAAAAACACTGGTTCGAGTTTCTGATTGGAGCTTAGAGGTAGAAAAAAATGTAAAACTCTCCTAAACTCGTCTAAACTTTGTACAAAAAATGCTTTATATGAGCGTTTTTTACTCCCAAGAGAAAATACTTTTTTTTAAGCCCAGTGTTCGTGGAGCCTAAACTCAAATTCAAAAACATTTTGTCTATATTACAAAATTTCTTTGACTTTTTTTTAGTTTACTTTAAGTTGTTTCATTTTGCACAGAGACACATTAAAATAGTAGTGCCCCCAAACAAAGACCAGATGGAAAGTAAAACCCAGAACTGAACCTCAAGGCAAACTGAGATTGAAAGGTTCATTTCATATGGCCCCTAATAAAAGATTGAAGAAACGGAAATGATTTGCATGTAAAAAAATAATAGTTAAAAGTAGCTGCAAAAGGTCAATAAGATTGAATTTTTAGACGTCCTAAATATAAGGCAGCCTGTTATATGTAAAGGACTTTGAATGAAAATTACCCCCCCCCCCCCCCCCCCCAAAAAAAAAAAAAAAAAAGAAGAAGAAAACAACTCGTCTTAATTTAGATTTGGAAGATAGACTTGTGTATGGTAGCAGCAAACTGTGTAATGTTGTATAGTGGCATTGAATGAGCGCTCTGTTAGCCAATAGACTTCCCACCCCCTGGGTGCTTTTATACAGCAGAATTTTCATAGGGCATAAGACAAAGTGGAAAGTTCGATGTGAAGAGAAGTTTTTAGGGGCCTATAGTCTTCTCTTTTTTGGAGTTAGGTCCTGCTTAAACTAATCACTAAAAATAAAAAATAAAAAACCATCTTACAAGGAAGCATTGCACTATACATGAAAAGATTTTGGTCCCAAAACTGAAAAAACAAGTTTTAACTCTTGTGATCAGTGGAGATGATTTTACGGTAGACGTAAACGTTTGCTTGCAAATTGTGTGTTCATTTTGAAAAGCGAATGTTAGTAAATAAGATGAACCCGTGCTCACGCAATCTTGCAGGGTAAAGAAAAAAAGAAAAAAAAAAGGCATTTACATTATGATTGGATCTAAGTGAACACAATCACTAAGCTCAGAGAACATTCGCTTTGCAAAGTCTCTCTTTTCCTAAATTAGCTGGGTTATGTTATTGGGACTTGAATAAAATCTGTCCTTTTCTAGCCATCGTTGCGTTTTACTAAGAGTGTCGGGTGCAGCTCTGCATAGAAACCAAGAAGCTGAAGTTAGAAGCTGATTGGCTACCATGCTCAGCTGCACCAGATTTTACACTCTCCAGTTTTAGTAAATCTACCCCATTGAGAAGAAATAGAGCTGGCGCACTCTTTTATGGGTAACCTGATTTTTTCCTGCTGCAGTTTTTTTATATTAGTACTGACACAACATATTTTTGTTGTCTCCATTCTCCTTATAATGAGCTCATTTGTATACACCTAAATGAGGATAACTAGAGGGCAGTATTATTATTTTTCTAATACCCATTGCTTAAGAAATCTCCATTTTCTCAATAGATGATAGGTAGTTTCAATAGTTATATATGGTTAAAGAATGGTAACATATCTCAATATATTATATAACAAAAAGTTAATAAACAAAATAAATAATACAATTAGATTATCTTTTAGGATTCGGTCAGTGTGCGCAGATCGCTAGCTATTTGTAGCTGTAATTTCCGATGCTGTAACTATTAAACAGATAATTTAATAACAGGAGCAGCCTTTTTGTTCCATGGCGTAAAATAAATATAGAGATGCCTTTCAGCCCTGATAGATATTCCTATGGCAGGTAGCTGGATGGAGACATAGCTCAGGTACACAATATGCAAAGAGCCTGCCGCTATCATGTAAATCCTTCCTAGCTGTAGAATGAAGCAGCTTTGACTGTTGATGCGATAAAAGAGAACTGAATAAGCCTGGCTGTGTTTTGAGTATGTACAAATATGCACGCAAATGATCTGCATAGTTTTTTTGAATTCTGTTATATATCATTTTTGAATCCTGAGACATGATGATCTGTTGTTGTAAGGTGCTTGCTATAAAAGCTATGTACACATGGGGGGTTATACTGCAAGCAAGAAAATCGTGTTATCTGCTTCATGTAGGTAAAATAGCAATTTAGACTAGTGAAAAGCTTTGCTCTGCTATGTTGTGACCACTCTGTTACCATTGATTAACCACTGAATAGATGCAGTGTTCTGTCTGCAAAAAACCCTTCACCCTTCATTACATAATAATGCAGAAAAACAAATTGGCACAACACATAGTCGATAGATACATTCACATTGGCCTATTTATTTATTTTTTGCCTATATTCTAATTTGGGGACCTGTACCTGTATATGAATTTCTAGCGATGTACTTCAAGTCCTATAGACTTTTTTTTTTTTTTTTTTTAACTGGTGTACTTTCATCCCTGTTAAATTTCATTTAAAATTCTGTGTTAGCACCGAAAAGTTCCCCAGATGTCCCTAGTTGCTGTTTTCTTATCTGGCCTTTTTTCTAAGAAATATGAGACATGCACTAAGGCTGGATACACACTATACGATTCTCTTTAGATTTTTTCCTTTAGATTTACCAAAACCATATAATATGAGGTCAAACCTAAACACTTTCAATTTGTATGCAATCAGGCAGGCCCTTGCACTACTGTTGAAGGTAAATCTAAAGGAAATCAAACAACAAAAGTTGTATAGTGTGTATCCAGCTTTAGTCTATGGGGGGAAATCCCACTTTCATAAAATACCCCAAGGTAGGGGCAAGGCAGAGCTGATTACAGTAATGATTAGATAGATAGATAGATAGATAGATAGATAGATAGATAGATAGATAGATAGATAGATAGATAGATAGATAGATAGTATTCCAAAAGGGATTCTATGTATTTATTTTTATTAAAAGTATGACGAGACATATAGATATCAGCGGTTGAACTGTCTTTAATTTCCTGCCTCGATAATATCATAACATTTAAAATTCAAGGCCAAAGCAGTGTACTGAAAAATATATATTTGTGCTTAAAAATATCCATTTTATATACACATTTTGGAACAAAAACTAAAATGCATTTACAATGTAATTCTAGAAAAAAAAAATCCAAATGCTTGCAAACAGATTTAAAAAAAATATATAAAAAAAAATATAACTAGAATTTTGCTACTACATATCTATTTGCTGCAAGTAGCAGTTAAATCAACCTAGGTGCATAATAATAATAATAATAATAATAATAATAATAATAATAATAATAATAATAACAATAACATTACAAATAACAATAATAGAAATAATAAATAATAATACGAATATGATTAGGACGTGTAGAGTGAATAAAACTGATACTCTTCCATGGTCCATTCTCTTTTCCAATTTGAAGCAACTCCTTTATTTTCTTATTTTTAGAAAAGCAGGGAAGCAAATTATCTGCACAATCAAAATAACATGCCACAACATAGTGTTATTTCTTTTATTCTAAGGCAATTACACATTATCAATGCAAATCTGTTTTTCTAATTATGATTCCTCAAGGGTTTACTTGCTTTCATTTAGGCTAGAAACAGCGATCAACGAGCCTGTCTGGTGTGCTTCTACAGCAAATACCATTTTAATTAGGAAAGCTTTCTGTCAAGTCGTTATTTTTACCGTGTGTGTTGTGTGTACCTGTAAAGGAACTGAATGGCAATGAGTTGTATTAAACAAAATCCAAGGTGCTTTGCGTGTTCACAGAGCAGAGTCAACTTTGCAACTGGTCAGAGCAGTAAATCCTAATTAGTTATACATGCATAGACTGCATATCCAAAGGGCAATGTAAAGATTTTTCCTTAAACATTACTAATCCAATACCTTTTTATGATCTGTAACAAGGGAATTTTATGATGCTGTGTAAGTAGTCGGAAGTGCTGGTCTACTAGTGCACCAATAGTTTTTTTTTTATCATTAAAGAGAGGCCATTGATAAAACATCAAGCATTGCCAATTAATATGCTTGGTAAATTTGAAGAAAGGGATTTAAATGCAGGAAAAAAGCCATCTCCTTGAACGGGACTGGAAGTCTGTTACAGAGGTGAGGGTATGCAGTATATATAGCAAATACAGCTGCTGGATTATTATAATGAGACACCAGCCCAACTTTCAGAAGTTTAGTAATAGAGGTGTAGTAAATGGCAAGTAATAGACGACTAACTTGCCTATCCAGATGGCAGAGAGCTAAAACAGGCAAATGAAGTTCTCCAGCTGTAGGGAAACTGAAAATCTGATGTTCCATGTATTTGGCAGCTAATTTATATGAGACTTGTAGTTCCACTGAACTTTCCCTTAGAAGGAGGGAAGCCATGCTGGCCAGCTTTTATATAAATATATAATTTATACAAGATATGCCTTGCAGGCAATGATTGGGCCCTACAGAATTCCATCGGTGTAAAGCAATTATGAAGAGGAAAGCATGGTGGCCAGCTTTGGTGAAAATATAATGTATATATGATACGCCTTGCAGGTGGTGGCTGGGCCCTTTAGTTTCACCACAGGGGAAGCCAACTATGGAAAATAAGTCGCCATGGCCAACTTTTGTGTAAATATAATATATATAAGAGCATTGTAGTGGATGGCTGGGCTTTACAGTTCCACCACAGTGGACCCACTATGGAGAAGAAGTCATGGTGACCAGCTTTAGTGTAAATATAATTTATACATGATATGCCTTTCAGATGGTGGCTGGGTCCTTTAGTTCCACCACAGGGAAGCCAGATATGGAGAAGAAGCCACTGTGGCCAGCTAGTGTAGATATAATTTATACATAAGCTGCAGGGGGTGGTTGGGCTTTACAGTTCCTCCACAATGAAAGCCAAATATGGGAAAAAACATTGGAGTTCAGCTTTAATGTATATATCATTTATACATATGATTTTCACATACGGTTTCTGAGCAATACAGTTGCACCAAAGTGGAAGCCAACTATAGAAGGGATGCCATGGTGGTGGCTAGTTCCAAACTATTGCTGACTTGCAGACCAGGACGTATAGTACCACCACTAACTGCCTATTGCCTAATATGTGTTTTACAGTACCTACAGCTCCGATGCATTAAAGGAACACTAAGGGCAGAAAGTAATTCCACAAAAGCTATGGCTGTAATTTGAAGTTCCACCAAGTTGGAGAGGGCATACTGAGACAGTAGGGTATGCTAGGCTGATGTGGCACAGAACCTTTTGGAGTAAACACTTGAGTCTTTTACAGGCTTTGTAGCCGTGGGCAGCCATGGAACTTCTTCCTTAGCAAGTTCGCAAGCTGGGACTTGTAGTGCAGCCGTAGGTGGGAAACCAGAGTGCCCTGAAGGCTGTTGATACAGAATTGGCCTGATGACTTAACTAATTTGAGTTCCATCTTGGCTGTAGAAGTCAGAGAATCCCTACCTGCGGTCAAGGGTTTACAAGGTTGATTCTTGCAGTCGCATCACAAATTTGCTGATCACAGCTTTCAAGCCTCATTGGTCATTTTGTTCACAAGCCCTGGCTAGCTGTTTATTTCCTAAAAGCGTTCTCTAGAAAAAAAAAGAATCACAAACCTACTTTTTAATCTCATTTCTACTAAATCAAATGGTGCCACCATACCAGAATCTTTGATTTTATGGCTTTCTTAACTAGTGTATAAATAGTGTTGTGTATTTTTATTTTTAAATATGAACTGCCTCATTGCAACTGAATGAGGACAAACATTTGGCTTTGATTCGATGATTAAACACATCTTCGCCTTTTTTATTTTCATATATACATAATCACGACTCTTTTAGTAAATCAGCTCCTTAAAATTGTTACCAATAGCAACCGATAAAGTTTCCCCTTTCATTTTACTTCGGAATTAAAGAAGAAATCTATTTTGTGGCTTTAGGCAACAACTCCGCTTCAATCTTTTTTTTCTGGATTTAATAAATCAGGCGCATACTATTACTTTACCGACGGTTTGCTAATGATTCATTTATAACATGCATTCAAATTTGAAGCACAAATTGTGATAAAGTCAATTAAGTAAATACCTAAATGAAACACCATTTGATATCCCATTGACCTCATAACTTTTTGGTAGGGGATTTGTGTAGTATTGGATTATGCAGTTACAGTGCCTAGAGTAATTATACTAATGATACTACTTTAGTACCCTCAATACACACGCTCTGTATTAATTATCCTTATTCCATGATTAAGTCCTCCAAGGGGATATTTAATTCTTTGTTGCACTTATGCCAATTCTCATTTGCGCAGAAGCTTTGTTTCCACTTTCCAGGAATGTATTATACACAGTTTATAATAAACTCCAACCTGGCTTGATGAAGACCTATATAAGCCATGGGCACAATTCTGGTTATGACTATTTATCAAGGAGTAGCAGCTGCCAGAATATACGTGCTTCTAATTAATGGGGAGGTAGTTGTATTTGGTCATTTGACCCTCAAAGACCAGATTGTTGTTTTCTTATTGAGGTCAGAACAGTGTAGATATTGTAAGATCTTTAGGTAGTTGAGGGTGATCCTTTTGCTATTAGGTCTGACAATGTACCGGTTATTCTACCTGCAGGTCTGGTTTAAAAACCGCAGAGCCAAGTGGAGGAAAAGAGAACGCAACCAACAGATGGACCTGTGCAAAAATGGCTATGTTCCCCAATTCAGCGGTCTCATGCAACCCTATGATGATGTGTATGCCGGCTACCCATACAACAACTGGGCTACTAAAAGTCTGACTCCTGCTCCTTTGTCCACAAAAAGCTTCACCTTCTTCAACTCCATGAGTCCATTGTCTTCTCAGTCTATGTTCTCTGGTCCAAGCTCAATCTCTTCCATGAGCATGCCATCCGGTATGGGACACTCTGCTGTTCCTGGTATGCCGAACTCAAGTCTAAATAACATCAATAATCTTAATAATATAAGCAGTTCTTCGCTCAACTCAGCGATGTCTTCAACGGCTTGTCCATATGGACCTCCTGGTTCTCCATATACAGTGTATAGAGACACCTGTAATTCCAGTTTGGCCAGCCTTAGACTTAAATCCAAGCAACATTCAACTTTTGGATACAGCAGCTTACAAAGCCCAGGATCTAGTTTGAACGCGTGTCAATATAATAGTTGATGGACTGAGCCTCAGATCATCGTGCCCTGTGGACTTTGCTTTTTTTTTGTGAGGATGGACCAGGAATTTTTTTTTAATTTTTTTATTATTTGCAAGAGACATCAAACTTAAAACACATGGATGAGTTGCAATCTTCTCTCTGGATTATGCGGGTTGTATGTACTTGAACTTGCACAGGAGTTTTCATTGTCCACTTTATAGAGAGATTAGTGGAGGTAACATGTTCAGATATAAATTCTTGGTGGTAATCAGATACAAGGGGGGCTGTTTTGTGGTATACACTGAGATTGGTGACCATTTTATCGCTGCAAAACAGGAGTTTGCAGAGGGTGGATCTGGGGGGGGGGGGGGGGGGGGCGGGGAAGAGGAAAAATTTTAGGTATTAAAAAAATAAGGGTTAACCACTTAAAAAGGTTATATGTAAATATAGGTGTGCAGTTACTTTGTGTCAGATTGTGCGCCACAGTTGAATAAACTGTTTTTAATGCATGGATCTCGATGTTTGTCCAGTTAAAAAAAAAAAAAAAAAAAAGATGTGATGGTTTCCAAATAACGTGCAAGTTACCACCTCTGCAATTAAACGACAGTTCGCTAACATGGAGAACAAGGATTTAATAACTCCATATGCACCTAATTCATACCCCACATGATCCTCCAAATTGTATTTATGCTATGCTTCGATCTAAATAGATCGTCCTTATTTATCTGCAGTTTTTTTGATGTTTTAGGCTCCCCATGTATCTTAAATATGCTATGTAAAATAAAATAACGGAAACAATAACACAAGAATCCTACTGGTGCATTGAAATACCTTTTGAGCCAGGTCATAAATGATAGACTCCACAGTTCCCCGATGGCTGAAAAGATATCCTAATGTAACTTATGTCATCATGCCTTTCTGTAAAATTATGTGAAACACAAAAATTAGAGGATTATTTTACCTGAGAAATGGGTTTGCTGCGATTTATGAAGACTGAAGCTAATGTGGATTTGAAGCCCAGGTGAATGAAAACGATCTTTGTTCCGGATTTCTTAAATTTGCCTTAAAAGTAAGATTTTGGGGAATAGTCTATTTGGCTTAGTGATGGACTGTGGCCAGAAAATCTGGGCTCTGTTCAAACATCCGGTCAAATTCAGAGTTTTTGTTTAATCCCCCATTATTTGGGTGCTTGAAAGGAATACAGTTCCCTAACACTCTTCAAGGTTGATTTACTGGAGAGAATGCCTATTTGGTTTAATGATTAGTGGGGTTTCTAAGGTTCTGATAGACCAGGAGCACCACTGGGCACACAAGGGGCTGGTAGAATACCACCATGACCATTATGGAACAAATCAAAGCCTAATATATTTTTTAACAGAAAAAATGAAACACTTTGACAAAATTAATAATAATAAATAGACTGAAAAGTAGATAAAGTATACAATGTTTCAAAACTGTATAAAGCAGAGAATGTATTAATAGGAGACCCTGGACGTGGAATACCCCTGGCACATGTCAGAGTCTAACAACACTCCTGGATTTGTGTATGTCTAGGTTCCAAACCAGGGGCACCCCAGGGCACACAGGGGTCTATGCACACTTGCTTAAAAACGCTGTGTCTATAGGCTGTTTTGCCTGTGAGAAGCTCAGTGTTATTCTATGTGTGCTTGCACATTGGGACGTTATATTTTAAGCTCAGCGTTTAGAGGCAGGAAAAAAAATCTCTTCTGGTTTGCGTTTTTGATTGGAATTTTCTGGCAGAAAAAAAAAATAAAAAAACGCTAAACACTCTCAAGCATATGTAGAAAAATTCGTGTTTTTAAGCCCAGTATGCATGAGGGACTGATAGGATACCATGATGACCACTTTGCATCAAATCCAAGTCTACATATTATTTTTAAATGAACAAATATGAATAGTTAAAAAAGAAAAAATCTGTAAAAATAACAGATGAACTAAAAGTAGATAATTTATACAATGCTTCAAAGCTGTATAATGTATAGAATATATCATCTGCTTATCTCAAAGAAGACCCGGGCACTCAGTAGGTCGCTATGGTCTAGAAACACCCCTGATAATGGCTGTTCACTTTAGACCATGTGAAAGAAAAAAAAATCTGTTGTATAGCATACCTTACACATGACTGGGTATTCAAAGGGACCATAGCTTTATCCTATTCACATAGCTGTGTGAACCTACACATTAATTGAACAGCCAACCAAGAATAACATGAAGGTAGATACAGCAAAAAATAAAATAAAATAAAATAAAATATGCGTTCAGCGAAAATATTTTGCATTGCTAAGTGAACTTTCTGTATTCCTTCAGTAAATCAACCCTCATAGTAGAATTGTCCTCCAAGCTCTTTTTGGTTATTGAAGGGTACAGATACAACTGATTTTGTGTTCCATACAAGGCATACACTTTGTAAATTGCCTCTATTTGTTGCCGAGATTTTTATACCTCTAGGTTAGAAGGATTTGAAATTCTTTCATCCCCTACAATCACACTCTCACCTTCTTTCCCCTCCAGTCTTCTCAGTGTATTGTACATCTGTGGTAACGGTCATGTGGATGAGTGGATGTGTATAGTAATTATGATGTCGTGAAAAAGAATGCAGTGTCTTTTTTTTATAACTTATGTTTTTTTTTGTTTTTTTGTGAATACTTTCTTTTTGTTATTTTGTTTCTCCAAAAATTAAGAGCATGGGAATAAAACAGATTTAAGCAAAAGCTTTTTGTGTTTTTTGCTAGCTATTTTTTTGTTATTTATTATGATGTAATATTACATTTTCTTTTAAAAATAAGAATAAATGTATCAACATTGATTTTGCTTGCTTTTTTTAATTTTTTTCCCTGATGGTCCTTAGCAAAGTCGGGTATAAAATGTGATAGGTTATTATGTACCTTCTGCCATGACCGCAAACTTAAGCTTCCAAAAATGTAGTGAGTCATTTGCTAAATAGTGTAAACTTTGCGCTAGTTCTTTTCATCCGCCAGGTTCGGTGGGCATTACATTCAACTTTGATCATCTGATGTTCGGTGAAACTGAATGAAATCGGGATGTTTTCATTTCAGATTTATTGATTGGTTTTGGTTGATTGGAGAATCTGTTGGCTAACAAATTTATATGCTGGGTTATAGGCTTGAAAAAAATAAAGGTTGGCATTAAAGGCTGTAATTTAATTTGTATATTTACCTCCAGTAACCTACAAGCCCTCTTTAGAACTTTGAAGATGCTATTAAGATTCCAGTTCACAATTACCATTATTATTTATTAGCTACAACACAACAGATATATGCTGCAAACTATGTATCAAATATAAAAGGTCTTTAGGAAGTGACAAGTTAAAAAAAAAACAAACAAACAAAAAATATAATCTGCACAGGATAAAGAAATGAGACCTTGGGTTATTAAATCAGAAATCGATCCCCTTTTTTTAAGTGCTAGTTTACACATGGGCAGCACATTATTATATATTATTATTATTTATTATTTATCTATAGGTAGTTCCATTTCCATACTAGAGTATCACAGTGGCTGCCTTCAGTGGACCCAGCAAAAGTTATTTAGATCTAGATCTCCGAGTAACCTTATTCTGTGTTCTATACACCCCCCCCACAGCAGAATTTTAGGGAAACTAATAACAGGATTTAAGCCGAACAGTGATTTAGACCTCCAATGCTATACTTCCGTCCCCTATTTCAGAGCTCAGTGCCCCAGTGTTTGTTCCTTTTATGTGACATTATTAAAAGCTAGCAAGGAGACCTGACCCTGGAGCTAAAGTTGATGTATATGTTAAGACAGATAGATGTGGTAGTTGGTTGTAGGCTCAAAAAACTCCAGTTATACAAAAGCAGAACATGGAATACCATAGAGAAAACTAGAGGGATGTCAGTGAGGCCAAAAGGTGAGTGAATACAATATTGCACACACACACACACACACACTTGAGGTTATTTACTAAAGGAGTTGAACATTTTCACACCATAATTTGTGTGAATATTCACTTCAATTATGCAATTATTTAAATTCACAGCCTCTCTCTCTTTAAAATGCTCAATGTTTAATACAAGTCTATATAAATACATATGCCTAACAGTAAATTATGAATACTTTATTACTACATGACTTGTTCTATCTATCTATCTATCTATCTATCTATCTATCTATCTATCTATCTATCTATCTATCTATCTATCTACATGCACACACACGCACATAAAAGACATATAATATTTTATATGCATCAATACATACACGTGCATATCATGTGCATTTTTATATGCCTAAAGACATGCAAATGTATAGCATATATACATACATTATTTGGCACACCAATGTGTGCTTGTGTAGCTGATATTAGATATTATTTATTTTAAATAATTTACAGCAGACATTTTTTATGCCCCCTTTTACCTTTTTAAATTCATTCCCACCCCTTCACCTCCAACCGCTCAGCAAAGTATACCACACAAGAGGGAGAAATACCAGTTGCCCAAGTTTTCTTTGAATTTACACACAATAATAGGTTTGTCAAAACGAAATGGTTAAGTGATTTTTAAAAGCAATTGTTTGTCCTGCGTGTTTGACTATGTATGCCCTGAATACTGTGTTTATAGAGAGACCTGAAATCCTTGAGAATCCCTATAAAAACTTCGCTGAAATGCAGGCAGCGTTTTAAAGAATTACATGTCTGTTTCTGCTCCAAGAGCCGAGGTATTTTTTCCCTGGGCTCCAGCTCTCAAAGCACAACTACATCACTCTCTCCACATTGCAATTGGGTGTGTGCAATTATAATCAAGGCTGAGGATTTGGTTACTGCTGTCACCTCCTAGGACTGCTCTACTGGCACAGTCTACTGGCAGTTACCTTCAAACACAACTGTGAATGTGTAAAACTAGCAAAAAAAGAGCAAAACAGTTCACATTTATAGGCTAAAAGCTTTCATAAGATCACAAGTATAGGATCAGAAGAAAAACCAGTAGGACCCATACAGTAAAAGAGGGCTGCCTTTATTTGATTTGTTACTGAGGCATATATATTATATCTATATCTATATTCTATATGATAGCAGCCTGATTTTACTATACACACACACACACACACACACTTATTAAATTATAATATATATATATATATATATATATATATATATATACATACATACACTATATAGTACTGTATGTGTGTGTACATACTGTATAAAGTATACCTTTGTATTATATAAAATTTACATCACTTTATACCATTTTAGTTCATTTAAAAAAAAATATTATTATACAGGATTTATATAGCACCAACAGTTTGTGCAACCTTTTACAACATGAGGACAGACAGTATAGTTACAATACAGGAGGAATGAAATGCCATGTATATTGAGACTACATATTCAAATGTATAGGCATTACTCTGGCTATATACATCACAATGCAATTTGATATAGATATTGCATCAAAAATTAACTGCATTAAAGGGACTACTTAATCAATAAACAACACTTTACTTCTGGTGAAAAATCTGATTGAATTCCTCAAAATTGATCTTTTTTCTTTGTATCAGAAGAAGTAGAGCTGCCATCCTAGAAAAAATATGTTTGCTAGGTAGATTGCTGTGGGCATCAGCATCAGTTTGTCCTGGTTTTCAAATGTGACCTGAAAAAGGGACAAAAGCTGAACAAGTAAAAAGAACTTATTACTACAGTGTACTATACTTACATCAGCAGTGTGAAGCAAAAAGGATGCGCTGTAAACATAACTGACATAAAGGTGACTTAAAAAAGAATCACTATTTGGAAAACAAGTATTGTATTTTGCAAATGTATGTTGGTAATACTTACCAGTATAAAGAATATTAATCCATTTCACCTTAATTTATATTGTCCATGTTCTCCAAGCTTTACAATGCTACAAGCTTTGGATATATACAGTAGATCAGTCCTTGTGCTCAACTCCAAAATGATAACAGGACCCCTGCAGCTGATGTATCCTGAATCCTGGACTATTTATATGTGCTGCGTTAACAGTGTGCTGTCCTGTTAAAAAATAACTATACAAAAATTGATAATTCGGTGCTCATACATAAATAAGTATGCCTTGATAAAGCAATTCAGATACACAAGAAATGATTCAAGCTTTGCCATGGGTTAGGGTTAGCTAGAACACTACTGGGGTGCTTGACCAGCAGCAACTGTTTTTTTCATTAATATTTTAAAGTATATTTCCACTTTTGCAGCCAATTTGGGATAACACCTACTTTATATTTGGTAACTCCCATTTACATAGAATAACTTAAAAAAATAGCAGCTTTCATTTTTTACATGCTCTAAACTGGATTCTCGAGCAAGTAAAAATCCTACATAGTTCTCTTTGTTTATGAGTGGAATAGAGAGCTGTGTTTGCCATAATAAACCCTGTTTGTAGTGTGCAGACAGATCTTCATTAACAATTGTAACTTGATTTGAACATTGTCTATCTTCACAGAGGGTTAAAAGTTTAGAGGCTATGCTTCTTTCATTTTAAGTTAATGAGGACAGACTTAGGACTGACTCACTCTGACATTGTTCAAAAACCTTGTAGTCAGCCATGACACCTTCTCAAGAGAAATACCTAAAAAGTATGAAATATATATATATAAAACAAAAAAAAGGGAAGGCATGCTGTGTGGATGGGAACACATAACAAACATATAGTGATGTTTTCTAAAGTGTTGACCGCAAAAGTGGATATACATTTAAGCCATGTGAATAAAAGGTTGATAAATGCACCCCTGGCAGTGCTATAGTTTGTCCCAACCCCTATCACAATCCCTTTTGCTGGACAACTCAGTTGGCAAGTAAATGTAGATAAAATATAAATAAAAACATATACTGTAAACTAATAATAGAATCAATATACAGATTTTTAATAATACATGTATTCAAAGGGCAGAGTTATCAAAATACTAAATTTTTTATGATAGTGGCCCTTTAATGTCTGTCAATGTCAGTGCAATTGTATTATGGGAATGAAGCAAGCACTGTTCTGCACAGTTTGGAAAAAATCTCAGCAAAAAGCTACGTGCTAACAGGTTGTTTTTCAACTTACATCTTAAATTTTTCTTTTTCTGTCAGCATATCACATCTTACTACCAGCCCTCAATGGAAGTGTTGACAGACCAAGAAGCGTCAGTGGGAATGGCACTTGCATAATAGCACTTAATTATATCCTAAATAAAACAGGTTGGGATGCTTGCAATATGAAATAACTGTCAGAATTTAGCCTTTTCTTGTGTTTTCTTTCCTAAATCATTTTGTACAAGGACAGCTGGTTGAAGTGCAACTATTAAGAATAAAGCGAAAAGGGAAACATTCCTACATAAAACATAAAAAGAATAATATTTAAATACAATATTAACTCATGTACACTAGCTATCATGAGTCTTTTATAGGTTCTTTTCAGTAGTTTTCTCTGTTCTAATATCCATGTTATTTTAAAAGGTGCACAGAGATTTCATAACCAAATTTTCCATAAAAATTCATGCAGCACATTACTTTAATAAAAGAAAAAAACACTTCTAGTTAATATGTACAGATCAGCTGCCCCCTATTACTTAATTTAGCAGTGTTCATTGGAGGCCAACTCAGAAAGATAAGGGCAATTTAAACAGGTGCACCAATAGAGCTTTGAACTACCACTTCTTTAATGTTAAAGCTAAAATCAGCCTTACCTTTAGGCTTGCACAGTTGTGCATGCCTTTCTCTTATACTAACATTTCTTACTCTGATTTCAGTGAACCTTTCACAGTGTGCATTAGAAGCTGCAGCAAGTCAAATAGAACTTGGCTATTTCCTGGTTGAAGGTCATCCAGCATCATCTAGTGGCCCCTTCCTCCTCAGTCCTACTGTGCCTGGCCTACCTCTTTCCTTCTTTAGATTTCAGTTCTTTGAATCGTGGAGGTTCAACATCACATGTGGGTGTTACCATGGGTGGTCTGCACTCAAATGCAGTCTGAATGACTTGGGTGGTCTGCATTCAAATGTAGTCTGAATGACTCCTAAAGGCTGGCATCCAGCATTTAAAGCCATTTTGAGATTTGCTTAACTCCTCCCAGGAGCAAAATCACTGCTTGCATCAGGACAGGGGACTCTTTGAGAGGAATACTGAGGTAGGGTTCTGTGATGTTTTCAGAAAGCAATGTACAACATTCTGGCCCCTACCACCAGCTATGATCTGCCTGCATTGCACAAAGAAGTTTAGAGACCCAGTGATGATGGCACTAGATCAAAAATAGATGTGTAATGAAAACAGAAAGACTTTATTTAAAAATTACATTAGCATGATGCTGATGGTAAAGGAACTAGGAAAAGCAAATATAGGTATAGATTAATCTTTAGCTATAAGCATGTGAGAAGACATTATTGACCTTTGGAATCTGTAACAGCACATTCATGAACCAATTGTCCTTGAAGAAGGTCTAACAATGTCTTTTATATGAGGCATTTTTCATGTGACTCTAATGCCCCGTACACACGGTCAGACATTGATCGGACATTCCGACAACAAAATCCATGGATTTTTTCCGACGGATGTTGGCTCAAACTTGTCTTGCATACACACGGTCACACAAAGTTGTTGGAAAATCCGATTGTTCTGAACGCGGTGACGTAAAACATGTACGTCGGCACTATAAACGGGGGCAGTAACCAATAACTTTCGTTTCTTAATATATTCTGAGCATACCTGGCACTTTGTGCGTCGGATTTGTGTACACACGAACGGAATTTCCAACGGATTTTGTTCTCGGAAAGTTTTATAGCAAGCTCTCAAACTTTGTGTGTCGGAAATTCCTATGAAAAATGTGTGATGGAGCCTACACACAGTCCATCGGAAAATCCTATCGTGTGTACAGGGCATAAGATTTTAGAAACTATAATAGCAATTTCAGTGGCGGCCCCGTGCATTGTGCTGCCCCTCCCATCCATGCGCCTGGCCTCTTTCAGGACACCGGACGTATGGATTCCTATGGCGGGGGGGGGGGTCGGTGGGCACAGTGGCTGCATATGATGGGCACAGTGACTGTATTTGGTGGGCACAGTGGCTGCATATGCTGGGCACAGTGACTGCATATGATGGGCACAGTGGCTGCATATGCTGGGCACAGTGGCTGCATATGCTGGGCACAGTGGCTGCATATGATGGGCACTGGGGCTGCATTTGATGGGCACAGTGGCTGTATTTGATGGGCACAGTGGCAGCATTTGATGGGGACAGTGGCTGCATTTGATGGCACAGTGACTGCATTTGCTGGGCACAGTGGCTGCATTTGATGGGCACAGTGGCTGCATATGATGGGCGCAGTGACTGTATTTGGTGGGCGCAGTGGCTGCATTTGCTGGGCACAGTGGCTGCATATGATGGGCACAGTGGCTGCATATGATGGGCACAGTGACTGCATTTGATGGCACAGTGACTGCATTTGCTGGGTACAGTGGCTGCATTTGATGGGCACAGTGGCTGCATTTGATGAGCACAGTGGCTGCATATGATGGGCACAATGGCTGCATATGATGGGCACAGTGGCTGCATTTGATGGCACAGCGGCTGCATTTGATGGGCACAGTGGCTGCATTTGATGAGCACAGTGGCTGCATATGATGGGCACAATGGCTGCATATGATGGGCACAGTGGCTGCATTTGATGGCACAGCGGCTGCATTTGCTGGGCACAGTGGCTGCAATTGATGGCACAGTGGCTGCATTTCATGGGCAAAGTGGCTGAATTTGATAGGCACAGTGAGGCTGCAATTGATGTTTTTTTTAAAGTATTTTTCCAAATTTTTCAGTTTGTTTGCGCCCCCCCAAAAATTTTAAGCACCAGCCGCCACAAAATTTCAAAGGTCTATGAGAATCTGCAGATCACAGCCCTAGCCCTGCTTTACATGAATGGTCATCAGACGCAGCTATTTGTGTAGGAAGTAGGGATGGGCGAAGGGTTTGGCCCAAGCATGAGTTCGGGCTGAACATTGGCTATTTGGCCATTTGACGAACACCAGAATTATCCGAGCATTCGACTGTTTGTTCAGCCCGCCGAATGACCACAGTGCGGCTGCACAGTGTATTGGAAGCCCTGATTGGCTGAAGTAATTGAAGCTTTGTCCAATCAGGGCACATAGCACTGTCAAAGCCATGATTGGACGCTGTCATGATGACTCTATCCAATCATGGTTAATTGAAAATAAAAAATATTATACCGCGCTACCTGGTGAAATATAAAGCAGCAGCTCAAAATAAGTGGGATATACACAAAACAGTAAATATTATAAAACATGAGCAGCGCTAAAAATAAGTGAACAAGCATATAGAGTGATATATATGTAAACAAAAAAGCCCTGAAGGACTCGGAAATAGCATATATGAAACACAATTAAGGTCACAGAAAAAAAAAAGGGGGGTAAAAATATGTCCAAATAGTGAAAAAATGTGAGTAAATGAATATTCAGTCCAGATAGAAGCCCTGAAGGACTCAGAAATAGCATATATGAAACACAATTAAGGTCACAGAAAAAAAACAAAAAAGGGGGGTAAAAATAAGTCCAAATAGTGAAAAAATGTGAGTAAATGGATATTCAGTCCAGATAGAAGGGGGAAAGGAGTCCAACCAAAGATGTATGAATAAAAATAATTCAATCACAAAACACCAGCATGTGAGGGGATCCACCACCGTGTGTATTATGCGCTTACCAGATGGCAAGCTTTAGTAAGCTTGTACAGCAACCTGATGGTCAATACAGGAACCGTCACACCACGGCTTTCAATGAAGGACCAGGACTCACACCACGGCTTCCAATGAGGGACCAGGACTCAAAACAAGGCAGCTCAATCCAACCTGACATTCAATAGGCAGGACCCAGAAATATAAAACAATGGCTCTCCATAGTGTGAAATCGTTAAGACCAAGATTTAATGTAAATAAAGATTGCACTTACATGTGAACCAGAGATAAAAGCATATAAAAACACTGCAGCTGGCTGGCTAATGGACACCCATTCAGGACGAGGTATGGGATATACTGTGATGACGTCAGCGCGTCTACCATCCGATGTACGTTTCGTCTCACGAAGACATCGTCAAGGGAACGGGCGACGCACTGACTCATCGCACATTTATAACAGGAGAAAAACAAAACCAAGCCTCGTTGTGAGACATCGGTGGCAAAGCTCAACTTCCTGGTAAAAACAGGAAGTGATTGAAAGATGTTAATGTCTATATCTGGCTCTAAATTCAAAATAGAAATCAGATTAAAGTGATAAAATACATTGAATTAAAATGGATGTTATTCCCAATTTTGACAAGGAACTGAACATGGAAACAGATTACAAAAGTATTGTATTATTGCTCTTAGTCACACCTCACACCATACAAATATTCTTTCAATAGTGGCCATTTGCAGTGTGATATTGGCGTGGAGAGATAGAACAGCACTCTGTTTAGTGCTACTAAAGAGTTTGTGTGCTATAGTGTGCTAATCTGATTATATTGTCAGTGTAGAATATCAGTGTAGTGTGAATCATTCATTTTTTACTTTACTGTGAATCTAGTGATAGTTCAAGCAGTGTGTGAAGTGACCATTCATTTTTACATCAGTGTCAGTTTACTTTGGCAGGGCAGATTTACTGCAGTATAGTTTAGTGCCTTACTGGACGTTTAACGCAGTATATTTCGGTACGTTATGTGCCGTTTAACGCAGTATATTTCAATGCATTAATGCGTGTTTAACGCAGCATATTTCAGTGCATTAGTATACATTTAACAAAGCATTTTTCAGTCCGTTACTGCGCGTTTAAGGCAGTACACTTCTGTGCATTACTACATGTTTAACACAGTATATTTCAGTGCGTCAGTGCAGTTTTACTGCAGTATATTGTAGTGTCTGCACCAAACACCAGTTTCCATTGATTAAAGTGCATCCATGTACACATTTCCACATCTTTATTACATTTTGTTAATAAGCACCTATCATGTCTGGGAGGCCAACAAGAAGAGGCAGACATTCCCATGGCAATGGGAGGGGGCCCAGCAGCGTATATGTCCACAAGCAAAGGGGGACATGGTCATATCTCAGGCAGGGCATAACTTCCTCTGTTTAGTGATGTTGCCCATGCTACCCAGCCACAGCAGCAGAGGTGGTGGACTGGCTTACTAAACCATCCTCATCCTCCATCATCCAAGTGATGACTAGTGAGACCAGTCCACTGCAGCTGCCAGAGTAGCTTATTCTGCCTCCTTGTCCACAGCCAGTGGCGTCACTAGGGGTGGTTTTACCCGGTGCGGTAAAACATGGTGTCACCCCCCTCCACCAACTATAGTCGTCCCTCAGTACAGATCCCCCTCCACTAAGTAAAGACCCCCCTCTGTCAGTTCAGACCCTCCACAAAGTATAAACCTCTCCATCAGTATAACCCCCCCCTCAGTACAGACCCTCCTCCATCAGTACAGACCCCTCCATCAGTATAGACCTCCCCCTCAGTAAAGACCTTCCCCTCAGTATAGACCTCCCGTCATCAGTACAGACCCCCTCCCTCAGTACAGACCCCCCTCCCTCAGTATAGACCTCCCCCTCAGTACAGACACTCCTCAGGACAAACCCCCCTCTATCAGTATAGACCCCCCTCAGGACAAACCACTCCCCTCCATTAGTACAGACACCCAACAAGACAAACCACCCCCTCAATTAGTACAGACCCCCCTCAGGACAAACCACCCCCTCTATTAGTACACAGCCATGCCGCCCAGGTGGAGATTAGATTGTGACAGGCTTGGGCAGCAGTGCAGGAGTGAGAGACAGAGAGACAGAGAGGAGGAGGAGAACACATGCCAGGCACATCCACAATGCTGGAGGTGTGTTTCAGCTGAATAAAAAAAAACTGCCAAAAGAGAGCCAGGGCTTTCGTCACCCTCGAGATGGTGTCACCCCTGTAACGGGTGGCACCCAAGTGTGGCCCGCACCCCCCACCCCCCCTAGCGACCCCGCTGTCCACGGCTATTGCTGCCATAGCCCCAGCATCAGGCATGGAGGAGTCAGCTGAGTTATTTGAACGGTAAGAGCGGCAAGGATGTGGAATTCCCTTCCACACGCGGTGGTCTCAGCGGAGGGTATTGATAGTTTCAAGAAACTATTAGATAAGCACCTGAACGACAACAATATACAGGGATATATGAGGTAATACTGACATATAATCACACACATAGGTTGGACTTGATGGACTTTTGATGTCTTTTTTCGACCGCACCTACTAAGTAACACAGCGTCAGCCACTTGCTCCTTGACGTTGCACAGCCATTACTTGATTCTGATGTTGGTTCTGAGGTTCAGGAAGGTAGGAACATGAACCTGCAGAGAGAGGAGAACACTGGTACACACATTGGCAGTCATGTTCCCTCAGCCACAGTGTATTGCCAAGTTGTCTCCAGTGATAATGAGGATGGAGGAGATAATGATGATGAGGTCATTGATGTGACTTGGGTGCCGGATAGAGCAGAGGGAAAAGTGAGGGTGAGGCACAATCTCAACGGGGCAGACCTCATGGAAGAGTAGAGAGCAGCAACCCTATTTCATCACATTGTGGAGCTGTTATCTCCCGGCCCACTTCCCACAGTTCAGCTCTCTGGGCCTTTTTTAATACATGTGCAGCCTGTCGCACTGTTGCAATTTGCAAACTTTGTCTCAAGCACAATAAGCGTGCCAAAAACACCAGCCATTTGGGTACCACATGCTTGACAAGGCATTTAACCTCCCACCACTCAGCTCAAGGGGCTATTCAATGAGTCAGGCTAAAAGGTGCCATGCAGTGCTTCAGCTGGTGTGTCTAGGGGACAGGAACCACACCGAAGCAGAGTTTCTTGCAGCTCTGCACAGGCAGGCCCACAGGTGGTTCACGCCATGCCAGCTGGAGCCAGGAATGTTGGTGTGCAATAATGGCACAAACTTCCTTGTCCGCCCTTGGACAGGGAAAGTTGACACATGTGCCTGGCACATGTCCTCAATTTGGTGGTGCAGCATTTCTTAAATAGGTACCCATGGTTGGAAGATCTGCTCAAGCAGGCCGGAAGAGTCTGTAGCCATTTCAGGCGGTCATACACAGTCAGTGCTCAGTTGGCTGAAATTCAGCGAGAATTCCATCTGCCCGTAAACCTCCTGATTTGTGACATGCCCACCAGGTGAATCTCAACTTTGGCTAGGCTGCAGCAGCTGCACATGCAGCAGAGGGCTGTCAATGAGTACCTGTGTGAGTATAGCACAATGACACGCCCGGGCTGGCTCGGCTTTTTTTACCATGCCAATGGCTGCTGATAAAAGATGCATGCACTGTACTGTCACCATTTGAGGAGGCCACAAGTATGGTGAGCAGTGACAATGCATGCATCAGTGACACAATCCCTGTTGTGTTCCTGCTGGAGCAGACTCTGCATGGCATTATGGAAATGGCACTCAAGGCAGAGCAGCGGGAGGAAGAGGAGGACTTCCTTTCCTCTCAAGGCTCGCTTTATGCAGACACCATTCTTCCTATGCCACAGAACACACAAGAGGAGAGGGAGGAGGATTCTGGCAGTTTTGGAGGCATTGAAGCAGAGGATGACATACGTCAAACCTTAAGAGATGCTCTTCCATTCCCAGAACCCTTGGGAGTAGTACATAGATGGGAGGAGGCAGTTCCAGATATTTAAGGCACCTTAAAAAGGAGTTTATCTAACGCTTTTCCTCACTGGTAGGTTACAGTGTTGTGGAAAATGTAGTTTCGAGGCTTCTGTTGGTCAAGAGAGGAGCAGTGGAGAAGGGCCTAAGTGATGCAGTTCACAATTTTTTTAGTGCTCGGCGCCCAGGGCTGTCAACTTCCACATCCCATCGGCAGCGTCTGTATCATATGGTGGATGATTATCTAGGGGCGAAAACAGAGATGGAAAGATTTCCAGTTGATGATCCACTGGGTCATGAGAATAGACCACTGGCCAGAACTTTCCCAGTATGCAATTGAGCTGCTGGGCTGCCCTGCATTCAGCATGCTTTCTGAATGGGCATTCAGTGCTGCATTCAGGGCATTCAGGTATTGTTACTGATAATAGAGCACATCTGTCTACAGACTCTGTGGACCAGCTGACATTTATCGAAATGAATCAGTCCTGGATTACCAGCAGCTATGAAGCCCCTGATGCCGATTTCGCTGATTAAGTGTTTTTGGGATGTGGAATCTCTGCAAGACTTTTTTGTATAGGTTTCATGGGAACAAGTAACACCCAAAGATGAATTTTCCTCACCTGTTTAACAGGTGCATAGCATTTTAATTTTTGACAGCAAGGCCAATTCTTGCTTTCATCAAGGGTACCTCTATAGGGTTACGGTATAAAGGCACCGTGGACACTCTAAAACCAATTTTTATGAACCTGTTTAACAGGTGCATATCATTTAAATGTTTGACAGCAAGGCCAATTCTTGCTTTCATGAAGAGTACCTCTATAGAATTACGATGTGAAGGCACCACGGACACCGAAAGACCAATTTTTACACAACAGTTTGACAGGTGCATACAGGCCAGGACTGGGACACAAAATAGGCCTGGACATTTTAGAATGAGCAGCCAATGACATATTTACGGGGAGGCACAGAGAGCATGGGGGGGTGTTGAGAACATGACGGAGAGCACTAGGGGGAGCCGGAGAGCCCAGGGGGGCTGGAGAGCACTAGTGTGGTTGAAGAGCACTGAGGGGGTGGGGACTATGGGAGGCTGGATAGCACAAGCGGGGCAGAGAACACAGAGGGGCCAGAGAGCACAGAGGGGCTGGAGAGCACAGGGGGCTGGAGAGTATTAGGGGGCCAGGGAGCACAGGGGGGTGAAATGCATGGGGTGGAGGGCACTAGGGGGAGCTGGAGAGCACAGGGGGGTTGGAGAGCACTGGGGGGGTGGGGACCACGGGGGGCTGGAGAGCACAAGCAGGGCAGAGAACACGGGAGGCGAAGAGTACGGGGACGTGGAGAGCACAGAGGGGCCAGAGAGCACTGAGATCACTGGGGGGCGGGGACCACGGGGGTCTGGGAGCACAAGCAGAGACAGAGAACATGGGAGGTGAAGAGTACAAGGGGGGGCGGAGAGCACAGAGGAGCCGGAGAGCATGGAGGGCTGGAGAGCACTGGGGGGGGCAGAGAATGGGGGGGCTGAGATCACAGGGGGCTGGAGAGCCCTGGGAGGCGCCGATGAGAACTGGGACGGGCTGGAGAGAAGTGGGGGGAGCCTGAGAGCATGGGGGGGACCTGAGAGTATGGTGGGAGCCTGAGAGCACTAGGGGGCAGTGGAAAGAAGCTGGATAGGAGGAGTGGCTGAATACACAGTAGAGGAATCCATCTCTTTATTTTTCTCCTACAACCTTTTGAATACCCACGGGAGGGAGAGAATGAGAAGCAGGCATTCAGAGGCTGTAGGAGAATAATAAAGAGATGGATTCCTCTACTGTGTATGCAGCCACTCCTCCTATCTAGGCACACGCACGGGGAGCTGCACTCACTGTCCCTCCTGTCTCATGTAGATCCCCTCCCTCTTCATGGTCGCAGGTAACGTGACCTGTAGTCTGCATCCCCCGGCCCGATGGCTGAACTGAAATGGCGATAGGGTTACGGTGTGAAGGCACCTCTGACACCCAATGACCAATTTTTCCGCACCTGTTACACCTATCCAAAGTCTGCGGAAGAGACACCAGAATTTATCTAAAAATCTCTAATCTTGTTCCTAGTGCACTACATTGTGGCCTCATCATACAGACTGGCTCCCCAGCTGTTGTTTACAAAATAAAGAAAGCTTGCAGGGAAAATGTCATTTTTTTGGCTTTATAAATAAAATTGTTGCTGCAGCAGCTTCTGTACACAGTACATATGTGCCACTTTAGAGGCAGACTAAGGGGACCCCCCCCTATATTGGAAGGAATTTTTAATTTTTATTGTTATTTCTCATCTTTATGCTTTCACTTTAAGCATCAGTAAATCACTGCTCATTTAAAAATGACGTTTTTTACTTTTTCTTTTCATTGATACATGTCCCCCAGAGCAGTACCTGGACCCCCATAACCATTGTATGCCCAATTACTTCAAAATGGGCATTCTTGATTCTTCCAATTCAGGTCCCATAGACCTGAAAAGGGTTTGCAATTTGGTTCCAAACTTTTGCAATGTTCGAAAGTTCTGGTGCAAACCGAACAGGGGGTAGTTCAGCCCATCCCTAGTAGGGAGGTTCCTATAGAGTGGTATAGAAATACCCAACCATTCTCTAATTTCTATGGGCAGCTTAAACACTCTAGGTGTCAAAATTATCAACAATAGCTAATAACAAAACAAGATGTCAGTTAAAATGATTTTAGAACTTAGAAAATTGATCTCTTTCTTTCTTTCAGTCATTTTTAGAATATATTTAAATAAAAATGATCAGCTGGAGTATGGGGCAGAAAAAACTGCTCAAAATATAACAAAATATAACAAAAATGGTACAATTTAAAGTAACTGTATACATTTTATACTTTATATATACAGATGGAAAAGATCAGCTAAATGTAAATGTGTTAAAGTAGAAGTAAATGCTCACAAGTAAAATATGTTAGGTAAGTGCATTCAAAGCAGGATATTGACAGTCAAGCAATACTACAGCAAGTTCTTCTGACATACCTTCCTAGTAAATACCCATGTCAGCACATATGGAAGTGGCTACTCTCACAGGTCCCTCAGGGACAGCTCCTTAACTTAGCCAATAAAAATAATTTTATTCAAGTAGGAGGTATTCCTTTTTCTCTCTATACAGGGGCTGGCTTCTGTATAGATCATTCATTTTTCATTCTCAATTAATACTCTCCCTCCTTACCTCTCCTGGTGTGAAGGCCCAGCTATGCATTCTAAATAGACAATGAGTCTGGGCACCTATGTGGCAGAGTAGCATATAGGAAGGCAACGTTTGTCTGTCATTATTTGATTTAGATAGTTGGTTAGAATTTTAACCTTTATCTAATATTTTGGGTGATCCAGAATGGCATTTGACATTATTTTAGGTCTGATATTTCCAGTCTACTTTCTTTCTGCTTCTGACCTTTCTTGTTGGGTGGTTTAGTTGAAAATTACAACTCACTGGAACAGGAAGTGAAGTAGGCTAGGAGGTGGCGGTGCACGTTGCAGTTTATTTAAGCATTTCATAGTGTTCTTTGCTGTTGCATCTTTCTGCATTTCTGCCTGGCCACTGTATGTGAGCATTTTCTTCTGCATAGGTAGGTTTGTAAGCTGCTCCCAGTCTGGCAATCATTTTCTCTAGCTCTTTTTGGCTTACTTAGCTTCAACTTCTAGGATTAATGGGTTCGCTTATGTACCACCACCTTACAAGATTAAGGTGGGAGTCTAATTGCTTATGTTACATTTTCAATAAAAGAAGAGAATCAAGAGAGAGTTATGCCGGGTACACACGAGCGGAATTTCCGACAGAAAGAGTCCGATGGGAGCATTTCATCGTATATTCCGACTGTGTGTATGCCCCATTTTCTGTTGAAAATTCAGACGGACTTAGATAGAGAACATGTTCTATTTTTTTCTGACGGAACAAATTACTATCGGAAAAACCACTCGTCTGTATGCTGTTTGACGCACCAAAAAACGACGCATGCTCTGAAGCAAGTTCGAGACGGAAGCTATTGGCTACTGGCTATTAAACTTCCGTTTTCTAGTCCCGTCGTAGGTGTTGTACGTCACCGCGTTCTGGACGGTCGGAATTTGGTGTGACTGTGTGTATGCAAGACAGCTTGAGCGGAATTCCGTCGTAAAAAACTTCAGAGTTTATTCCGACAGCAAAATCGGTCGTGTGTACAGGGCATTAGTAACAGTCCATCTCTCTGTTCCTTTATCCCAGTGCTTCTAGGGGAGGAGTTTGGAAAGAGGAGACATTCCTGTTCATTGTCAAGTTTGCCTAAAAGACATCCACATTAGGCTAAATCAAAAGTCAATTAAACCCAATAGACCAAAAAGGGTTCTTAGTTAGATAGCTACCTTAGCAACAAATGTGGTAAAAAAACAACTCATATACATTATTTTATCAAAAATGGATACAAAAGATTAGCAAGATTAATAATCAGTATCCACAGTCCCCCTACACTATTAAAATGACAACACTGTCCCTATGTATGGACCACACACACAGGCATCTTACTGGCTATACCAATGTGCATATATCTATTCCCTAATCTAAATGGGGGTCCTAGTAGATGATAGGCTCAGCAATGGCATGCAATGCCAAGCTGCTGCTAACAAAGAAAACAGAATAATGGCATGCATTAAAAAGGGGAACAACTCCAGAGATAAAATGATAATTCTCCCACTCTGCAAGACTCTGGTCTGGCCGCACCTAGAGTATGCTGTCAAGTTCTGGGCACCAGTCCTCTGGAAGAATGTACTAGAAATGGATTGAGTACAAAGAAGGGCAACAAAGCTAATAAAGGGTCTGGAGGATGTTAGTTATGAGGAAAGGCTGCAAGCACTGAACTTATTCTCTCTGGAGAAGAGACGCTTGCGAGGGGATATGATTTAAATTTACCATACTGGTGACCCCACAATAGGGATAAAACTTTTTTGCGGAAGGGAGTTTAACAAGACACATAACCACTCATTAAAATTAGAAGAAAAGTGGTTTAACCTTTAACTACGTAGAGGGTTCTTTACTGTAAGAGCAGCAAGGATGTGGAATTCCCTTCCACAGGCGGTGGTATCAGCGGGGAGCATCGATAGTTTCAAAAAAACTATTAGATAAGCACCTGAACGACTACAACATACAGGGATATACAATATAAAACTGACATATAATCACACACATAGGTTGGACTTGCTGGACTTGTGTCTTTTTTCAACCTCACCAATAGGGATGAGATTGGCTGTTCGCCGTTCGTCGAAAACCGAACATTATGGGCCATTCGTGCCAAATTTGAGCAGCATGTAACGGCCCATAATGCACTGCAGGAGCGCAGTGCATTGCTGTATGATGATTGACCAGAGCATGCACCATGACTTGCATGCTTTGGCCAATCACAGCGCCCTCAGCTAAGAGAGCCATAATTGGCCAAAGGCAGGGTGCCTTTAGCCAATCATGGCTCAGGGGGACTAAGTCCACACCCCACACTATATAAGGCCACCTGCACTCGGCCTCGTGTAGTGTGTCGTTGGCATGGACAGAGAGAGAGTGTCATTTAGATCGAGCAGGCAGGCAGATTACTCAGTTATATATATATATATATACAGACAGTCTTGTATATATATATATATATATATATATATATATATATATATATATATATATCCACTGTATCCAGTTTAGCTAGTTCTGACTGCAGTCCGTTCCTGGTGTACTGTTTCTAATATACTTCAGGGAGGCAGGTGATTCAGTTAGCTGCAGTGTATTTAATATATATATACAGATCGTATATACAGATCATCTCGTATATATATATATATATATATATATATATATATATATATATATATATATCCACTGCATACAGTTTAGCTATATCTCACTGCAGGCCATTACTGGTGTACTGTTTCTTTTTTTCTTTTTTTTTAGAAGAAAGAAAATATGTATTTACAGGAAGGTAACATTATTTTGATGGAGAGAGCGATGAGCCCAGCAAGTTTTGACATGCAAGAGTCCGAGGAAACCATTAAAAACCCTGCGCGCAAATGAAGACAAGGGGTGTCGGAACATTTCAACTGCCCTAGGTCACTACATTGATCAGAACCAAATACAGTCACTTAACAGGCCATGAATACATCAGAACGAGTACACAATACAGTGGATTTGAACTGAGGCTTCATTTTGCTGGGATGGATTAGTCATATAAAGCCAAAGATGAAGTGCAGGACATGCGACAGAACAGAGGAGGCCTGACCTGATCTGGCCTTGCTCTGCAAATATTTAAAACTTAGAGAATATATATATATATACATATATATATATATATACATACACCTATATATATATATATATATATATATATACACATACACACATATATATCTCTCATCTTAGACTTGCCCTCTGCAACATGCAATGGGAGAAATGGAATTAAATACGATAGACTATGGGATATATAGCGAGTAACACACTGGCTTAGATCTAAAAAGTTACTTCACACCACAGAAGATATTAAACTAAAAAACAAGAACAGGAAGGAGAGCTGGTAAGAGGGCTGCACTGCTCCCCATGGGGTCTGGTCCCACAGGTTCCAACAAGCTGTAATAGTCCATAGCTCACAGGCCTTTACCATCACATGCTACTTTGAGCTGCCAGCAGGCCAGTCTGAACGATTCCAGGTTTCCTTATGATCCCACTGCCACCCCGATTCTAGTCCGCTCTTCCTATAGGAAATGAGTCCGATGTTAAGGGCCTGTTCGAGGGATTAGGAGCTCACATGGTTGACTCACCAAAAAAAGTTTATTCCTTTGTTATTTTACACAAATTCCATTCATTTGAGGTCTTTCAGTTGTAGCTGTGTCTGTTAAACATTAAGTTTATCCAGGGTACAGCAAGCCAAAGTGAAGAAATACTGCCAAGTTTGGCATCGTGTCCTCTGCTCCCATCACACCTCGAGTAAGCGTGAGCTGATGGCCTTGGCATGGAAAGGTTCTGACCACATTCGCCACAAGTCACCCTTTAAATAAGCCATAGTGAGAAGCGGTAATAAAGTAAATGGAACCAAATACAGCAAAGCCGGCTGGGCTGCTCTGTGAATACGTGAAGCCACTGTTGCTGTTAACAGTCCCACAAAGTACCCAATAAGTGTGCAATGGAAGTAGGAGACCCTCTGCATTCGCCCAGAAATATTGGCAGCCCCTGGTGCACCACGAGTCAGCCGTTGCCTGTTTTTTGTAATTATCATAACGCAGAACGAAGCACAGAAGTAGGCCTGGCATCACAATGTCTCTAATCCCAAGCATAGAGAAGTGGCTTCCTGTGGAGCTAGGGAATACTAATTTCCCTGGCAGTGATAGCCGAGGTACATCTCTTCCAACATTGGGACCAAGATGAAGCTTCCTTGATAATACATCCAGAGGATTGTCAGCTGGCTGAGTTGCCACTTTGACCATCACGTTGCTATTAAATATATAGGCAGAGAAGAACACCCAAAATACATCATATATAAGCAACCCTGAAAGGAGCAGACAGGACACTTTCAGGCTAGGCAGGCGAACAAAGGCAATCATTGCCACACAGAGTCCCATGGCAAGGGCATCCATGAGCAGCCAATGGCCTGTCAGCACCCAAATAAGAACTAGCATTACAGAGAGTGAAAAGGAGAGCAGTTCTGCAACTGTAAACCGACCACAGCACCCAAATGATATCTTATTCTGAGGAGAGCAGGGTCTGGTTAAGTACTGGCACACAGGGAGCAACAGAAAAGCTATTGTTGCAAGAACTGCAGTGCAAATAGTGAAAACCACCTGAACTGAGTCAAAGAAGAAAAACATAACCAGAAGAGACACTGAGGCTCCAATAGGAAGGAACAATGCCTGAGTGGAGTCAATAGTCTGGTTACTATTATTCCCACTAAACGTTCCTGGAGAGCCACCACTGTCCTTCTCCTTGTCTTGATTTTCAAAGTCCATATTAAGAGACCTGAAACTGCCATAGACTATAAGAAGGATTGATATCAGAAACGTAGAGACTTGACTAGAGTCCACCAGGCAATATGCCCACGAATAGGTCTGCTCAGCCATGGCGGCGGCCGCTTCAGCTGCTGCTCCTCCGGGGGGTCGGGGGCTCGGGCCCTGGCTCTATCTAGCGGCGACTCTGCAGATTCTCACACAACATGGCGTTCGGGCCTCACGGTGCGGAGTGGCTGGAGTCCTGAAGAGGTAAGCCCATGGCACATAGATGACACATGGCCAGCGGGTACCGAACTTGCACTGGCGAAGAAGCCGCGGCTGTGCGCTCGTGACTGGCGAACACCACACGCGTTCCCGACAGGTTCGGAGAAGAGCGCGCAAGCCTGGTGTACTGTTTCTAATATACTTCAGGCAGGCAGGTGATTCAGTTAGGTGCAGCGTATTTAATATATATATATATATATATATATATATATATATATATATATACAGATAGTCTTATATATATATAAATATATATATATATATATATATATATATATATATATATATATATATATCCACTGCATTCAGTTTAGCTATATCTCACTGCAGGCCGTTCCTGGCGTACTGTTTCTAATATACTTCAGGCGGTGTACACAGTATACAGTGCTGTGCACCCATAGTGCAGTTGCTCATACTTTTCTGGTGGTCAATACAGTACACCCATAGTTCTTATTACACTCCTGTTGGTGTACACAGTACCGTGCACCCCTAGTGCAGTTGCTACTACTTTCCTGGCGGTGTACACAATACATACAGTGCACTCATAGTTGTTATTACACTTCTGTTGGTGTACACAGTACCGTGCACCCCTAGTGCAGTTGCTACTACTTTCCTGGTGGTTTACACAATACATACAGTGCACCCATAGTTGTTATTACACTTCTGTTGGTGTACACAGTACCGTGCACTCCTAGTGCAGTTGCTACTACATTCCTGGGGGTGTACACACAGTGCACCCATAGTTGTTATTAAACTTCTGTTGGTGTACACAGTACCGTGCACCCATACTGCAGTTGCTAGTGCTATTACTTTTCTGGTGGTGTACACAGTACAGAATACATACAGTGCACCCATAGTTGTTATTACACTTCTGTTGGTGTACACAGTACTGTGCACCCCTAGTACAGTTGCTACTACTTTCCTGGTGGTGTACACAGTACACAATACAGTGTAGTGTTTTTTGCTAAATAAAATTTACAGCATGTCCGGAAGGCCACCAAGGAGAGGCAGACGCTCACAGGCCACTAAAAAGGGGCAAGCAGGCTCTGTGTCTACAGGCGACAGTGCTGGTCGTGGACACGGTGCATCCTCAGCACGTGGCCGTGGGGCACACGTGTCCTTTTTTCCTGCAGCTGGCCATGTTATTGAGCCACAACATGTAGAAGAGTTGGTGGAATGGATAAAAAAGCCGTCCTCATCCTCCTCATCCTCTGTCACCTCAGGCTCAGAGTAGTTTGCCTGCCAATGCAGCTGCCAAAGCGACCTATTCCATCGGCTCCATGTCAACTGTCACTCCTTCCCTAGCCCCACCATCATGCACGGAGGAGTCCCCTGAAAAATTCGACCACAGTATTGGGTACATGCTGCAGGAGGATGCACAGCGATTTGAAGGCTCCGATGATGGTACCCAGGTTGAGGAAGGGAGTAATATCAGCCTAGAGAGAGGGGGTACCCAAGAAGGTCAAGAAACTGGCAGTCATGTTCCTCCAGCTGCAGCATATTGCCAAGAGGAGGGAGAGGATGATGAGGTCACTGACTCAACTTGGGTGCCTGATAGAAGAGAGGAGGAGGCACTTTTCCAACGAGGTAGGATGCCATCCAGGGGGCAGCTTAAGGGCAGCCACCTTATTGCATCACACTGCAGAGCTAAGCAGGTGCAGGGCGCTGCTGACTCCCCACATATTTTGAAAAGTTCTTTGGTGTGGGCCTTTTTTGACACGTGTGCAGCAGATCACACCGTTGCTGTTTGCAACATATGTCTGAAGCATATCAAGCATGGCCAAAACAGCAGCCGCTTGGGCACCACATGCTTGACCAGACATATGACGACCTCCCATGCAGTCCGTTGGCAACAGCACTTAAAAGACCCACATCAAAGAACAAGGTGGACCTCTCCTTGCTCCTCATCAGCTGGGTTCTCCAATCCCACTATACCTTCAGTCCTCTCAGAAACCTGCACTGAGAGGAATGAAGGTATAGCAATAGGTGTCCCAAGTACTTGCAGCCAATCTGCTATCAGTACACCTCCATCTGATTTTAGCAGGCAAATTTCCCTACCCCAGTTGCTAAACCGTCGAAAGAAATTTGGTCCCAGCCATCCACATGCTCAGCGTCTGATATTAGCTTGGCCAAATTGCTAGCACTGCAACTGCTGCCTTTTCAGCTGGTGGACTCTGCCCCCTTTCGTGAATTTGTGGAATGTGTGGTACACCTCAGTGGCAGGTTCCCAAATGCCATTTCTTTTCACAGAAGGCCATTCTGGCTTTCTACCAGCATGTAAAAGGCAATGTCTCGGCTTCGTTGGACAGGGCGGTCAGCAGTAAGGTGCATATTACTGCTGACTCATGGTCCAGCAGGCATGGACATGGACATTACCTTTCTTTCACGGCGCACTGGGTAACTCTGCTGGCAGGTGGGAAGGATGCAGGACAGGGTTCAGTACTGTTAGAGCGTGTTCCGCCACCACGCTTTCAAAATGCTAGTGGTGATTCTGCCACAGCTCTCTCCTCCACCCCCTGCTCTTCTTCTTCCTCTATGGCCTCTTTCTCTGCAGATTTCTCCTCTGAACCAGCGGTGCTCTGTAGGTGTTCAAGGGGCTACGCAAGCACTCAGGCAAAAAGATGCCATGCGGTGCTTGAGTTGGTCTGCTTAGGGCACAGGAGCCACTTTGGGGCAGAGATTCTGTCAGCTCTGCAGGGGCAGGCTCAGAGGTGGTTGATGCCACGCCAGGAATGGTTGTATGCGACAATGGCACCAACCTCCTCTCCACCCTCCGACAGGGACACTTGACCCATGTTCCTTGTTTGGCTCACGTCCTGAATTTTGTGGTGCAGTGGTTCTTGAGCAGGTACCCGGGCTTACAGGATCTCCTGAGGCAGGCCAGGAAAGTCTGTGGTCATTTCCGCCGGTCATATAATGCCAGTGCTTGGCTGGCTGACATTCAAAGAGAATGCAACCTGACCAAGAACGGCCTCATTTGTGACATGCCCACAGGTGGAACTCAACGTTGGCAATGCTGCAGCGGCTGCACACGCAGCAGAGGGACATCAATGAGTACCTGTGTGAGTATGGCACCAGGGCAGGTGAGCAGTGACAGTGCATGCATCAGTGATACTGTCCCTCTTGTCTTCCTGTAGGAGAACATGCTTCGTGGAATAATGGACAGGGCACTTGAGGCAGAACAGAGGGAGGAAGAGGAGGACTTCCTTACCTCTCAAAGCCCCCTTTATCCAGATACTAGTATTCCTGCAGGCCCGCCGATCACACAGGAAGACGAAGAGGAGGAGGAGGATTGTGTCAGCATGGAGGGGTAGGATAACACTCAGCATCAGCAGCAGTCTTCAAGGGATCGTTTGCAGTCCCCTGAAACCCATGGAGTTGTACATGGCTGGGAGGAGGTGTTTGAGGATCATGTGATCCTTAGTGACCCAGAGGACTCAGGATCGAATGCCTCTGCAAACCTATGCTGCATGGCCTCCCTGATCCTGCAAAGCCTGCGAAAGGACCCTAGGATTCGTGGTATCAAGGAGAGGGATCATTACTGGCTGGCAACCCTTCTTGATCCACGTTACAAGGGTAAGGTTGCAGAACTTATCCAGCCTTCGTAGAGAGAGCAGAGGATAAAACATCTTCGGGAGGCCTTGCAGAAAGGTTTGTGCAATGTGTTTCCAGAGCCTGGGAGGTTACAATTTCCTGGTGCTGGACAACGTGTTGCCGAGGCTTCGTTCAGTCACAGAAAGAGCGGTGGAGAAGGTGGCCATCTGACCGATACCTTCAGGCAATTCTTCAGTCCTCAGCGCCCAGGTCTGATCAGTTCCAGCAACCATCGCCAGTGTCTGAATTACATGGTGCAGGAATATCTAAGGGCAAGATCAGACTTGGAGACCTTTCCACCAGAACATCCACCGGGTTACTGGGTCTTGAGGCTGGACCACTGGCCTGAGCTTGCTCAATATGCAATTGAGCTACTGGCCGGTCCTGCATCCAGTGTTCTTTCTGAACGCACATTCAGTGCTGCTGGAGGCTTTGCAACCGATCACAGAGTGTGCCTGTCCACAGACTCTGTTGATCGGCTCACATTCATAAAAATGAATCAGTCTTGGATCACCAGCTACCAAGCACCTGATGCTGATGTAACGAATGATTTTTCTATGGATGTGGGATCCCTTGAAGACTGCATATGCTGAGTGACTATCCTATTATGCTGAGTGACTATCCTATACCTCCTCAATTTTCATGATGATAGCTTCTAAGAATATTTTCGGTTCAGACCACCACCACTACCTAAGGCCCAATTCTTCTGCCCCTGTTTAACAGGGGCGTGTAATTACAATTTTTGAGCAAATATTTAACAGCAGGGCTCGTTCCTGCGCTCAACAAGAGTATCTGTGAGGGGTTGCAGTGTTGTGGCACCACCACCACTGCCTAAGGCCCAATTTTTCTGCCCCTGTTTAACAGGGGCATTGTCACGTACCTGGTAGGTAGAGCCTGGAATGCAGGGAACGGCCTCTCGTATACTTCCGACTCGGGAACCCCTGGTAGTGATGACAGGGGCTCGGGAGTGCGAAGGGGCACAAGCGCCTGACTGAAAGGCTGGAGCAGAGGGCTGGATCTGGTAGTCACCAAGAAGATGTCCTGTAGTCCGACAGCAGGATGCAGACAGCAGAGAGGTGACTTGTAGTCCAGCAGCAGGATGTAGACAGCAGGGAGTCCGACAGCAGGATGCAGACAGAAGGGAGGTGACTTGTAGTCAGCAGCAGGATGTAGACAGCAGGGAGGTGTCTTGTAGTCCCGCAGCAGGATGTAGACAGCAGGGAGGTGTCTAGTAGTTCAGCAGCAGGATGGAGACAGCAGGGTACAGGCAGGCTGGGTCAAACACAGGTGGGCAGATCAGGTACAGAAGGTAAATCCAGGAGAATAGTCAAAGTCCAAAGCCGATATCAGGGCAGGTGGCAAACAGGGTAGTCAGGAACAGTCCAACAGGTATCAGATAGCAAATACAGGGTAACAAGGCAGTAATGGAACAGTCCCCTTTAAATAGCACATCTTGGTGTCAAGTGCTGTCACAGGGAGCGCGCGCGCACCGCTATTGGCGCTATTGCGCATGCGCATGCGTCGGATGGCGCTTCTGTGCACAGGCACCCTTTTACACCTCAAATTGCAGAAACGTTTGCGAGAAGGCTTTTCCTGACAGGCATGTAATTACAATTTTTGATCAAATATTTAACAGCAGGGCTCGTTCCTGCGCTCAGCAAGAGCATCTCTGATGGCTTGCAGTGTTGTGGCACCACCACTACTGCCCAAGGCCCAATTTTTCTGCCCCTGTTTAACAGGGGCGTGTAATTACAGTTTTTGATCAAATATTTATCAGCAGGTCTCGCTCCTACGCTCAACAAGAGTATCTGTGAGGGGTTGCAGTGTTGTGGCACCACCACCGCCTAAGGCCCAATTTTTCTGCCCCTGTTTAACAGGGGTGCGTAATTACAATTTTTGATCTAATATTTCACAGCAGGGCCTGTTCCTGCGCTCAACAAAAGTATCTGTTAGGCTTTACAGTGTTGTGCCGCCACCACCGCCTAAGGCCCAATTTTTCTGCCCCTGTTTAACAGGGGCAAGTAATTACAATTTTTGATCTAATATTTCACAGCAGGGCCTGTTCCTGCGCTCAACAGAAGTATCTGTGAGGCTTTACAGTGTTGTGCCACCACCACCACCGCCTAAAGCCCAATTTTTCTGCCCCTATTTAACAGGGGCATGTAATTACAATTCTTGATATAATATTTCACAGCAGGGCCCGTTCCAGCGCCCACCAAGAGTAACTGTGAGGGCTTACAGTGTACCACCAACACCTAAGGCCCAATTTTCTGAAGAGTTTTTAGAGCAGGCCGTATTGTATATACAGGCGGCCCCCTATTTTCAAACATCCGACTTACAAACGACTCCTACTTACAAACGGAGGGAGACAACAGGAAGTGAGAGGAAATCTACTCTTAGGAAGGGAAATTCTCTCCTGGAAGAGTCAATATGGGAAAAAGGTGTCTCCCCACTGATGCTTTATCACCAATTCTTGTTTCCCTAATAACCCAAAATTTTCAAAATCCAATTGTCATTGAGACAGAAAGTGATGTGAAATCTTCTGAACAAGGGCACAGACAGAATGTTACAGGGGTGATGATAACCCTTCCCTATGTTATCCCAAAAACTTAAAAATAGATTTTTTGGCTGGAGCTACACTTACAAAATGTACCTGTTCCAAATTACAAACAGATTCAACTTAAGAACAAACCTACAGTCCCTATCTTGTTTGTAATGGGGGACCGCCTGTAAACTGCTGCTGTTCAGAGTATATTGGGCCTGGGGGTTGCCTTTTTTTTTAATTTGGGTGCGGGGTTCACCTTAATATTCATACCAGACCCAAAGGGCCTTGTAATGGGCTGGGGGGGGGGGGCAACATTACATTACAGCCGCAAGCAGTTTTAAATGACTTTTTTTCCTTTTAGAAATATCATTTTGTGCAGGGACTGTTCTAAACACGAGAAAATGTGCCACTTTACAGGCATACTATAGACACACCCCAGGCACGCTATTTAAAGGAATATTACACTTTTATTGTTTCACTTTAAGCATTATTAAAATCATTGCTCCCGAAAAAACGGACGTTTTTAAAACTTTTTTTTGCAGTGATACCCCTGGGGCAGGACCCGGGTCCCCAAACACTTTTTATGACAATAACTTGCATATTAGCCTTTAAAATTAGCACTTTTGATTTTTCACGTTCGAGTCCCATAGACTTTAACGGGGTTCGTGTGTTCGCACAAATTTCTGGTCTGTTCGCATGTTCTGCCGCGAACCGAACCCTGGGGGGGTGTTCGGCTCATCCCTACTCACCAACTATGTAACAATGTAACTATGTAAACAGAGTATCCAAAGTGATCTATTTACCTAAATTGATTGTTATCATATATGTGTGCTGAAAGGTACAGTTCTTCAGGACAAAGTCCAAAAAGGATTATATCATATACTGTGTATTCACTGAAGGTTACGTCACATTATGTCAAAATCCCCAAAATTTCAGCAATGTTGATATGCATTTAAAAGTCTCTATAATTCTATTTAAGAGAATGTGTGTAGACAGGAAAACCTGCATTACGTTCAGCTTCACAAAAAAAGCAATTCATACATAAATAGTAGCAGTTGCCGCACATGTACTATGCAGAGTCACTATGAGCCACTGGTAGTGTCAGTTACCATGCCACATAGGTTGGAGCATCTACTCTATCTGACCACCCCTGGAAGACTTCCACCATGTACAGGCTTGAACTGCCCAAGGCTCCCTGCTACACTTTTCCATCATCAAAACATTACAAATGTAGAGAAACTTGTGCCAACTTCCCAATTGTTGTAATCATCCAAAGTGTATATATGTGGTGGGACTTTTTAGACACCATAGTTTGAAACTAATGTCTCAGACACATACTCAGCTCCATTCACAAAAGCATTATCTACTGCTTTAGGAAATGTGGTAAATTACTCCATAGCATTTTTCAAAAAAAAAATTCAATTCACGTATACCCCATGCAGTATTTTGTCACTTTCTTTAAGGCATGAAATTGTGTGGTACCAAACTGGTTGGTGAGTTGAGCGGGGAATTTTCTCTGGTTTTGTCTTTCATTAAATTTTACAGTAATTTACTGCATGAGTCATCATATCCAGCAGGCAGCACTTCTTTTCTGGTGCATATACACTTCTCAGGGCCTTGGCAGAAGTGAGCGATGGCACGAAGAGCTGAACAGAAGAGAAGCCGAACATCCTGGATCTGGTGGAGCACATGATAAAGCACTTTAAATCCTTTCAACAGCCTTGTTTGTCTTAGCAGTTATGCACATTCATGTTTTGTTTGTGGCACTTGGTTTTCCTTACTTTTGGAACACATGGCATCATTTCTGATTAATGGTTTGTTTGTGGCTAGGGATGAGCCGAACACCCCCCGGTTCGGTTCGCACCAGAACCTGCGAACGGACCGAAAATTCGCACGAATGTTAGAACCCCATTGACGTCTATGGGACTCGAACGTTTGAAATCAAAAGTGCTAATTTTAAAGGCTAATTTGCTTGGTATTGTCCTAGGGGACATTTATCAATGCAAAAAAAAACTTTTAAAAACGGCCGTTTTTTCGGGAGCAGTGATTTTAATGATGCTTAAAGTAAAAAAAAAAAAAAGTGTCTGTAAAGTGGCGCGTGTTTCCTGTGCTTAGAACAGTCCCTGTACAAAATTACATTTTTAAAGGAAAAAAAGTCATTTAAAACTGCTTGTGGCTTTAATGTAATGTCGGGTTCTGGCAATATGGATGAAAATCAGTGAGACAAACAGCATGGGTACCACCCAGTCCATTATCAGGCCCTTTGGGTCTTGTATGGATATTAAGGGGAACCCCGCATCCAAATTAAAAAAGGAAACAGCAGTATACAGGCTCTGTACTCTGAACAGCAGTATACAGGCGGTGCAAACAAGACAGGGACTGTAGCTTTGTTGTTAAGTAGAATCTGTTTGTAATTTTGAACTGGTACATTTTTAACGTGTTTAGTTCCAGCCATAAAATCTATTTTAAGCTTTTTGGAAAACATAGGGAAGGATTATCACCCCTGTGACATTTGTTTTTCCCATATTAACTCTTACAGGAGAGAATTTCCCTTCCTAGGGGTAGATCTCATCTCACTTCCTTCTGTTTGCAAGTAGGAGTCGTTTGTAAGTTGGATGTTTGAAAGTAGGGGCCTTCCCTATATACTCAGCAGAAATTTGGGCCTTAGGTGTTGTTGTGGCCACAACACTGTAAGCCCTCACAGGGCCCTGCTGTGAAATATTAGATCAAGAATTGTAATTACATGACCCTGTTGAACAGGGGCAGAAAAATTGGGCCTTTGGTGGTGGTGGTGGTGCTGGTGCCACAACACTGCAACCCCTCACAGATACTCTAGTTGGAACGCAGGAATGAGCCTGCTGCAAAGTATTGCATCAAAAATTGTAATTACACGCCCCTGTTAAACAGGGGCAGAAAAATTGGGTCTTAGGCACTGGTGCCACAACACTGCAACCCCTCACAGATAGTCTAGTTGGAGCGCAGAAACGAGCCCTGCTGCAAAGTGTTGCATCAAAAATTGTAATTACATGCCCCTGTTAAACAGGGGCTGAAAAATTGGGCCTCAGGCACTGGTGCTGGTGCCACAACACTGCAACCCCTCACAGATACTCTAGTTGGAATGCAGGAACGAAAAATTGTGCCTTAGGCACTGGTGCCACAACACTGCAACCCCTCACAGATACTCTATTTGGAACGCAGGAACGAGCCCTGCTGCAAAGTATTGCATCAAAAATTGTAATTACACGCCCCTGTAAAACAGGGGCTGAAAAATTGGGCCTTAGGCACTGGTGGCAGTGCCCAGAACCAAAAATGTTCTTACAAGCTATCAGCATGATCATTGAGGAGGAAGAGGATAATTACTCAGGATAGTCACTCAGCATCAGCATAGGCAGTCTTTTAAGGGATCTGAGATTTCAAAAGAAAAATTTGGTTACATCAGCATCAGGTGCTTGGTAGCTGGTGGTGATCCAAGACTGATTCATTTTTATGAAGGTCAGTCGATCGACTGAGTCGGTGGACAGACACACCCTCACAAAGCCTCCAGCAGCACTGAATGTGCGTTCCAAAAGAACACTGGATGCAGGACAGGCCAGTAGCTCAATTGCATACTGTGCAAGCTCTGGCCAGTGATCCATCCTCAAGACCCAGTAACCCAGAGGATTTTCGGTGGGAAAGGTGTCCAAGTCAGATCTTGCCCCTAGGTATTCCTGCACCATGTAAAACAGACGCTGGCGATGGTTGCTGGAACCGATCATACCTTGGGGCTGCGGACTAAAAAATTGTCTGAACGCATCAGTCAGACGGCCACCTTCTCCACCGCTCCTTCTTTGACTGACCGAAGCCTCTGCAACACGTTGTCCAGAAACAGGAGTTTGTAACCTCCCAGTCTCTGGGAACCTCCCAGTCTCTGCAAGGCCTCCCGAAGATTTTTCATCCTCTGCTTCCTCTGCGATGGCAAGATAAGGTTCGCAACCTTACCCTTGTAACGTGGATCAAGGAGGGTTGCCAGCCAGTATTGGTCCTTCTTCTTGATACCACGAATACGAGGATCCTTACGCAGGCTTTGCAGGATCAGGGAGGCCATGCAGCGTAGGTTTGCTGAGGCATTCGGTCCGGAGTCCTCTGGGTCACTAAGGACGACATGGTCCACAGCCACCTCCTCCCAGCCACGTACAAGTCCATGTGTTTCTTGGGACTGATCCCTTAAAGACTGCTGCTGATGCTGAGTGCCAGGCTCCACCTCCATACTGACACAATCCTCCTCCTCGTCCTCTTCCTGTGTGATCGGCGGGCACGCAGGAACACTGTCTGGATAAAGGGGGCCTTGAGAGCTAAGGAAGTCCTCCTCTTCCTGCCTCTGTTCTGCCTCAAGTGCCCTGTCCATTATTCCATGCAGCGTGTGCTCCAACAGGTGGACAAGGAGGGCAGTGTCACTGATGCATGCACTGTCACTGCTCACCATCCTCGTGGCCTCCTCAAATGGTGACAGGACAGTGCATGCATCCCTGATCATGGCCCACTGGCGTGGGGAAAAAAAACAAGCTCCCCTAACTCTGTCCTGGTGCCATAGTCGCACAGGTACTCATTGATGGCCCTCTGCTGCGTGTGCAGCCGCTGCAGCATGGCCAACGTTGAGTTCCACCTGGTGGGCATGTCACAGATTAGGCGGTTCTTGGGCAGGTTAAACTCCTTTTGGAGGTCTACCAGCCGAGCACTGGCATTATATGACCGGCGGAAATGCACACAGACTTTCCTGGCCTGCCTCAGGACATCCTGTAAGCCCAGGTACCTGCCCAAGAACCGCTGCACCACCTAGTTAAGGACGTGAGCCAAACAGGGCACATGGGTCATTTGTCCCTGTCGGAGGGCAGAGAGGAGGTTGGTGCCATTGTCACAAACCATCATTCCTGCCTTAAGTTGGTGTGGCGTTAACCACCTCTGAACCTGCCCCTGCAGAGCTGACAGAACCTCTGCCCCAGTGTGGCTCCTGTCCCCCAAGCACACCAGCTCAAGCACCGTATGGCATCTTTTGGCCTGCATACTTGCGTAGCCCCTTGAACGGCTATGGAGCACCGCTGGTTCTGAGGACAAAGCACAGGAAGAGGCCATGGAGGCAGAAGAAGAGGAGGGGGTGGAGGAGAGAGGTGTGTCACAATCATTAGTAGTGGCATTTTGGAGGCGTGGTGGCGGAACAACCTCCAACACTACTGCACCTTGTCCTGCATCCTTCCCAGCTGCCAGCAGAGTCACCCAATGCGCGGTGAAACTTAGGTAACGTCCCTGTCCATGCCTGCTGGACCATGAGTCAGCGGTAATATGCACCTTACCGTTGACCGCCCTGTCCAGCGAGGCCAAGACATTGCCTTCTACATGCCGGTAGAGAGTCGGAATCGCCTTCCGTGAGAAAAAGTGGAGTTTGGGTACCTGCCTCTGAGGAACCGCACATTCCACAAACTCACAGAAGGGGGCAGAGTCTACCAACTGAAAAGGCAGCAGTTGAAGTGCTAGCAATTTTGCTAAGCTAGCATTCAACCGCTGGGCATGTGGATGGCTGGGAGTGAACTTCTTTCGGCGGTGCAACAGCTGGGGCAGGGAAATTTGCCTGGTACAATCTGACGTCGGTGTACCGAAAGCAGATTGCCCACAAGTACTTGGCTGTGACACACCTAATTCTACACCTTCATTCCTCTCAGTGCAGGTCTCAGAGAGGACTGAAGGTATAGTGGGGTTGGAGATCTCAGCTGATGAGGAGCAAGGAGAGGTCCTCTTTGTTCTTTGGTGTGGGTCTTTTAGATACGCTTATGTATGTTAATGGGGTGGTGGCGCTCCCTAGACTTGGTTGTGCAGATAAGTGGTAGAAAATGACAGTAGTGATAAAGACCAATATACTGGCTCCACGGCAGGTGACCTCACCGGAGCAAGTTGTATAAATAGATACCAGACAACAGTGAGGTAACGGCACTCCCTATAAGGGATATACAGCATAGGTAAGTATGCAAAATAAAATAAAAATATAGAATAATGAGAAATAATATAATAATGGAAATGATTGCAACCTCCTCATCATAAGTGATAGTGTTGGTAGGTATACCTACCCTAATTATACATACATTACATGTGAGTGAAACCATACATAGTGCCTTATATAGTATAACCTTTCACATAAGTGCACACACTTTGGTAGTATATAATACTACAACTGTGATTAAAATACAAGTGGTGATAACCTCAAAATAACAAAGGTAGCGGTAAGCCTATAAGTGACCATATGATGGAGCACCTAGATATATATTAGGCATCTACCAAATTATAAATCCATAAACATAATCAGTGAACAAAAATCATTTAAACCTTAATTAGTTTTAAATCTTAATCAAATTTTAAAGTGTTTGTAAACAATTAATAGGCAGTCCGTAATTATGAAGCAGTCTTCAACACGGTGAAAAATAAAAAACTCAAAAACGTGACTTGAGTGCATTCAACGTCCTTGGTGACTTAGTACTCCCCCTCAAGGGTTCCCACTCACCAGATCCATTCACCCCAAAAGGGGTAATTTGCATATAGATGTAACCTCTACGATCTCCCTGCCGGCGTAGTGGATGGATTTCCCGGGGTGGTCCTCAGCTTACACAGGAGAATGGAGCTTTGTCACTCATATAAAAAGAAGGAATGGTGGACTCCCATAGTATAGTACTTAAAATTAAATTTATTCCAACATAAAATTCTTCCAATAAAAATACTACAGTCCAGCACAGCTGGCTATAATAATTCAGCAGCAAAAAGTATATATAAATATACATACACCAATACATACACCACGTCACTTAATAGGGAAGCAGCCTTGTCGGTACCGCCCCTCATGAGCGAAGGCACCTATCATAGTAAACTGTAGGCAGAGTTACACGCCTAATACACGCCTGATGTCCACAGAAGTGTACGCAATGATTGTAAAAACTCTAAGGTTAAACTGTATAATTTTAATAGGTGTGCAGCGTCTGACTTTATGGCTGATTTCCTACAGATGGACCACTCATGGAGCATGTCAAATGATTAAAAAATTATTACCAATTAGTGGTCCAGATATTCAACATTACCAGTATATCCATAGACTCTATGTGTGCAGGCCATGGACTACAACTCCTATGGAGACCCCCCTTAAAGGTCATTTATATCCATCACACTAAGTCTAAATCTGAGTCTAAGGATATACCGGCTGCATCAATTTCCCAAATATACAATATAGACCATCATTGGCATAGATCACTGAATAAGTGGGTCCATGGCAATATGGAGATAGTAAAGACAATAAGGATAATAATTATCTGATATAAAGAAAAAAGAAGATGACCAGAGACCCAGCCTTCTTGGCTAAAGGTGAATATGAGTTTCATTCAGGGCTTACCTGCTGCCCGCTCAAATTTAAAACACCTGTATGTTTCATCAACCCCAGTAATGGGGGAAAAATAATAAAATAAAAGGAAAAAATATCACCGGACATGGGGTGATTGCCCTCTGAACTTAATCAAACATTACAAAAAGGAAAACAGAAAAAGAATTCTGCAAAGCAGTTCTTCAACGAGGGCCCACTAACGTTATTTGATTATAAATCTTTATTAGTTATCAAAAAGTTGAACAAATTTAGAAAAAGCAAAATGTATTACAGATAACTCCTCCACACCAGATTACAGCTACCAATAACAGATAATTAAAATAAGACTGACGTCTTAGGGGACTTGGGTGGCCACCATACCTATTATACACATCTCACACTATCATCAACCATACACATGCAGACAGAGATCTTAGACCCGGGTCCGATGTATTTTCATTAGTCCAGACAGGCTCTAACTGAAGCGGACATAATTACGGCATCAAATGGGTGTATAGTAGAAGCAATTGCCTGCATGAGTGATTTAAGGATATGGATCAACAGTCCACTTACAAGTGTAATTCCCAGCTGGGATTGTTTGCAATGCGGTGCCTGAGTTTACAGCCAAACAGCAATTATTTATCTGAACTTCCAAGTATCCCCAATGTAGTTTAAATGTCACTGATTACTATGTATTCATTCCCCAAACGCTGGGATATATTTGAAGCTCACCCGTAGAAGATCCTGGGATAGTTGATTCTCTCTCCTGCTGCAGACTCCCGTCCGTTCGCGGTCTCCTCGCTCACTGAAAAACACTGCACTTGCGTTGTTTGATTCAGCCTCACAGCCTACGGTGAGCGGCAGGGTTCACGTCCCTAGAACAAGCAGTGTTCAGGGGCTATACGGAGCACACTGTGGAGAGCTGTATCCAGGTTCAATGGATGATCAGTGGATGGGAAGGGTCCTTTCAGAATTGCTTCAAGCTATACAGCTGCTGGCAGTAGCACAGTATAAAAATAAGTGGAGAGGGTTCAAGGTGTATGTGTACAACCAGAGGTCCCTGTCACCACAGACACGGTGGCACGATGCTTATGCGTTTCACCTGGTCACAGGCTTCCTCAGAGCATGCGTAATAGGTCAGGGTCCGTGCTTTAAATAACTAAGCCAATAAAAGCAATCTGCAATTAAAATCTAACACACCTGATCACCAATCACGTCATTCACCATTAGTGCAACTCTAATTTCTAAAACAGGTGCGTTCCTAGAATGGAAAGGGGGCCAGCAACATTTAATAAAAAATGTAAAAATTTTAGGAAGTTTAGGCCCCTGTACCGACCAATATGGAAAGTTATGTTAGTATTTTACTGATACTTTATTTAAAAGACAACAAACAGAAGGAAGGTAACAATTAGCAGAAATGAAGGATTTATTATTGGTTGACCGTAGAGTATATTAGGGGTCATCTTATAGGTGCGTGCAATCCCCATTCCCCCTATAATAATGATTGTCTTATTCATACAGCCTATTAACGTTCCAAAAATACGGAGAGGTTACACTCATTATTTAAACCAAGGGGCTGCATACTGTCCAAATAAAAAATCCACATTTTTTCCTTCTGGTACAGGACCCTATCAAAGTCCCCCCTCCTGGATGGTAGATTCAATTTATAAATGCCTTTACACTTCAGACCCCTCGGGTCTCCACCATGTTCCCGCAGGAAATGCAAGGCTATGGGGCTGTCATCATCTTTATTAGAAATACTCTGAACATGCTCGCCAACTCTAACCTTCAACTGTCTCTTAGTCTTGCCAACATAAATTAGTCCACAAGGACAGGTCAGCATATATATTACACACGTGGTTGTGCAATTAATGAAACTATTGATTTTGAATTGTTTGTTACCATTAGAGCTGGCGAACATGTCAGTCCTGTCAACGTACTTGCAGATGTGACACCTTCCGCATGGATACATGCCCCTCAGGGGTGGAAGGCTGGTAAGCCAGTCCCGTTTTTTAGGTCTATTATACTCGGAGTGTACTAAGCAATCTTTGAGATTCCTTGCCCTTCTGGCTGTAAGAAGTGGCCTGTCACCGACAATTTTTCCCAAAATAGGGGCTTCAGACAAAATATGCCAGTGGTGGCCCAGAACCTTCCTTAATTCTTCCCACTGTGCTCCATATCTAGTGATAATCCTAATTGGAGCCTGACTTTCATTTCCTAATCTACTCATAGTTTGGTTATTGATAAGAGACTGTCTATCTGTGAGGAGCGCTCTCCTCTTGGCTTTCCTAATGGTTTTATGGGAGTATCCTCGATCCCGAAACCTCCCATAAAGATCATGCATCTCAGTATGGAAATCATCTTCCCGTGAGCAGTTCCTCCTAGCTCTGAGGAACTGGCCCACTGGAATACCTCGTATGAGAGGCCTCGAAAGATGACTGGAGGCCAACAGTAATGTGTTGGCCGCTGTGTCCTTTCTAAATGTCTTAGTCTGGAGCCCCCCATCATCAACCTTGATGGTGAGGTCCAGAAAGGGCAAAACCTTCGGATCGCATGTGTATGTAAGTCTGATATTTCTATCATTATTGTTTAATTCATCCATAAAGGTAGTGAGTTCCTCAGATGTGCCCCTCCAGAGCATGATCACATCATCGATGTACCTTAGCCACAGCAGACAGTGGCCAAGGTACAGCGACGAGGGATACACACACTCCAGCTCCCACATGCCCAAATGTAGGCATGCATATGAAGGCGCCCATGGGGCCCCCATCGAAGTGCCTCTAATTTGTCTGTAATAGACACCGTGGAATTGAAAACAGTTGTTCTCTAGCATGAAGTGCAATAGGTCAACAATGAACTCATTTTGAGTAGCCTGCAGTGGTAATTTTTTGTCCAGGAAATAGTGTGTTGCTTTAAGACCCCATGAGTGTGGAATTGATGTGTAAAGCGACTCCACATCAATTCCCACAAGTAAAACGTCCTGTGGTACCTATCTACCATCCAATTTTTTAAGGACATCTCGTGTGTCTTGGACATATGAGGGAAGTTCCCAAACTAGCTCTTTTATTAATGCATCTACATATTTACCTATCCTTTCCAGGGGGCCCTGTATAGCTGACACTATGGGTCTCCCCGGGGGGTCTGTCATAGATTTATGAAGTTTAGGAATTGTATAAAACGTAGGGATATTAAATTCATGGACACTCAGGTATTGATGTTCTTTACTGGAAATCAGGGACTCTTCATGGGCCATGTGCAGTTTGAAATTAAGATTACATACTATTTGCGCGAAAGGATTTGTAGGCAGCCTCTGGTAGGTGGTTGCATCACGTAGGAGACGCATGGTCTGTTCCTCATACATTGTATAGGATATTAATACAGTGTTCCCACCTTTATCACTCCCTTTTAGCACAACATCAGTGGCTTCCTCCAGATCCCTTAGGGCCTTTCTTTCTTCTTTAGTGAGGTTATCCTGTCCCCTGTATTCCCAGTTGATCCTAGACAGGTCCCTCTTCACCTGTTCCAGGAAAAACTGGATACGTTTATGTTTAGAAAGGGATGGCATTTTCAAGGATCTAATCGGTAATTTGGATGGACGTGGGCATATTTGTAAAGTATCCTGCTCTACCATTTCAGAGTCAGAGTCCTGGTTTTCCTCAAGAAGGGCGACCAGAGCTTCCAATGCTTCACTCTCTTCCTTACATTGTTCATCTCCCTTTGTAGACTGATTACCTCTATCAGAGTGCCAATATCTAAAAATTACCTTCCGCAAAAACAAATTTAGATCTTTAAAGACCTCAAACTCACTCATCACAGCGGTGGGTGAAAATGATAGTCCCTTCTGCAAGAATGAAACATGATGCTGGTTAAGTGGGAAATCAGTTAGATTTACCACTTTGAGGTCTAATGATGACTCAACCATCGTTTGTATGGGCGGACTATCCATTTCATGTTTTAGGGTTTCCATGACCGTGACCTGAGTTTCCGTGGGTTTGTCTTTGTTTCCTTTTCTTTTCCCTGACTGCTCCTGTTGCTTTTTGTGTACTTTCTGGTTGTTGTGGTGTCCTTTAGTTTGTCTTTTCTGGGGACTTGTGTTACCGTATCGTCCCCTTCCTATTCTAAAAAAGTCACTGATTTATCTTGTCTTTCTAGATCACTGTCAGTAGAGGAATACCTCCCTTGTTTGATGTTAGATCTACCTCTCCTCCCTCTTCGTGATCTACTCCTCCCCCTAGGTATGGTGGGATCAAACATCTTCCCATTCTCCCAGTCTAATAAGTTCTGCTTGAATTTTTCTTGCTTTGTAGATTTTAGCGTTTTTTGTGTTTTCTCAACTTCTCTTCTAAGTAAATCATTACTCTTAATAAATTCAGGATCAGTCTTATAAGGTTAAAGCAACTGCACACTCGTATCTATTTCTTTTTTAATTTCATCTAGTTGTGTTTGTTCCTCATCAACAATCATTTGCAAAATTGCAAGACCACGATCCAAACAGCTATTTTTCCACACTTCAAGAAATCGAGGTGTATGGAGGTGGCCTGCCGGAATAACTTTTTCATGGAGCCCCCTGGGTATAATTTTATGCTCAATATGTGATTTGAGCGAGGAAATGTCCCACTTCCTGTTTAGAAATTTAATGGTGAGTTTCTTATGGTTTTTTAGTAGTTTTTTCAAATTATCATCACTACTCTGGGGTACAGGGGTATCACGGGAAAAGGCAGATTGTATTTGTAGGTCAATATCTTCTGCTATAAGATAGGCCATATTGACAGCCAAGGAATTCCCCAGACTAGCAGACCATTACTGGGATATACCATATAGGGAATAAAGAAGAGGTTTGATTATAATAAAGACATTTGATCATGCATTATACTACTAAAAGCACCCCCATGCATTGGAAATATGGATCGCACCTGTTCAAGTACTTAGAAAACAGTAATAATAAAATATATGTTAAAGGTAGAAATCTGATGTGGGATAAGGCGGTCTATGATCCAGAAGGGAAGTATAATCCCAATTAACTATAGAACATAAAGAAAAAAGAAGATGACCAGAGACCCAGCCTTCTTGGCTAAAGGTGAATATGAGTTTCATTCAGGGCTTACCTGCTGCCCGCTCAAATTTAAAACACCTATATGTTTCATCAACCCCAGTAATGAACGGAAAAAATATCACCGGACATGGGGTGATTGCCCTCTGAACTTAATCAAACATTACAAAAAGGAAAACAGAAAAAGAATTCTGCAAAGCAGTTCTTCAACGAGGGCCCACTAACGTTATTTGATAATAAATCTTTATTAGTTATCAGAAAGTTGAACAAATTTAGAAAAAGCAAAATGTATTACAGATAACTCCTCCACACCAGATTACAGCTACCAATAACATATAATTAAAATAAGACTGACGTCTTAGGGGACTTGGGTGGCCACCATACCTATTATACACATCTCACACTATCATCAACCATACACATGCAGACAGAGATCTTAGACCCGGGTCCGATGTATTTTCATTAGTCCAGACAGGCTCTAACTGAAGCGGACATAATTACGGCATCAAATGGGTGTATGGGTCCTGTACCAGAAGGAAAAAATGTGGATTTTTTATTTGGACAGTATGCAGCCCCTTGGTTTAAATAATGAGTGTAACCTCTCCGTATTTTTGGAACGTTAATAGGCTGTATGAATAAAAAAATCATTATTATGGGGGGATGGGGATTGCATGCACCTATAAGATGACTCCTAATATACTCTACGGTCAACCAATAATAAATCCTTCATTTCTGCTAATTGTTACCTTCCTTCTGTTTGTTGTCTTTTAAATAAAGTATCAGTAAAATACTAACATAACTTTCCATATTGGTCGGTACAGGGGCCTAAACTTCCTAAAATTTGGACATTTTTTATTAAATGTTGCTGGCCCCCTTTCCATTCTAGGAACGCACCTGTTTTAGAAATTAGAGTTGCACTAATGGTGAATGACGTGATTGGTGATCAGGTGTGTTAGATTTTAATTGCAGATTGCTTTTATTGGCTTAGTTATTTAAAGCACGGACCCTGACCTATTACGCATGCTCTGAGGAAGCCTGTGACCAGGTGAAACGCGTAAGCATCGTGCCACCGTGTCTGTGGTGACAGGGACCTCTGGTTGTACACATACACCTTGAACCCTCTCCACTTATTTTTATACTGTGCTACTGCCAGCAGCCGTATAGCTTGAAGCAATTCTGAAAGGACCCTCCCCATCCACTGATCATTCATTGAACCTGGATACAGCTCTCCACAGTGTGCTCCGTATAGCCCCTGAACACTGCTTGGTCTAGGGACGTGAACCCTGCCGCTCACCGTAGGCTGTGAGGCTGAATCAAACAACGCAAGTGCAGTGTTTTTCAGTGAGCGAGGAGACCGCGAACGGACAGGAGTCTGCAGCAGGAGAGAGAATCAACTATCCCAGGATCTTCTACGGGTTAGCTTCAAATATATCCCAGCATTTGGGGAATGAATACATAGTAATCAGTGACATTTAAACTACATTGGGGATACTTGGAAGTTCAGATAAATAATTGCTGTTTGGCTGTAAACTCAGGCACCGCATTGCAAACAATCCCAGCTGGGAATTACACTTGTAAGTGGACTGTTGATCCATCTCCTTAAATCACTCATGCAGGCAATTGCTTCTACTATACACCCATTTGATGCCGTAATTATGTCCGCTTCAGTTAGAGCCTGTCTGGACTAATGAAAATACATTGGATCCGGGTCTAAGATCTCTGTCTGCATGTGTATGGTTGATGATAGTGTGAGATGTGTATAATAGGTATGGTGGCCACCCAAGTCCCCTAAGACGTCAGTCTTATTTTAATTATATGTTATTGGTAGCTGTAATCTGGTGTGGAGGAGTTATCTGTAATACATTTTGCTTTTTCTAAATTTGTTCAACTTTTTGATAACTAATAAAGGTTTATAATCAAATAACGTTAGTGGGCCCTCGTTGAAGAACTGCTTTGCAGAATTCTTTTTCTGTTTTCCTTTTTGTAATAATTATCTGATATATGAAAAAGGACAGTGAGACTAGAGGTAATAAACCAATGAACTTAACTGTGAGTAACTAGTGAAAAGGGGCCCCAAAATATGCTAAGTTATTTAGCCTTGATCTCACAATGGGGGTCAGGTTATGTAAGTACTGTGGGCAGGTGTGCCATTAGTATATGCATACAAATGCATTCCTAAGTCAGCCCATAGCCCAACCCCAGTGTAAGGCCCACCAACTTGCATATGGGGGCATATAATAGGTCACTACAATCTTAACCACATCTAGGTATATAACCGTGCCCACTAATATACCTCTTACGACCTAACTGCAAATCCCGAAGGGAGTAACTCACACCAGTGACGGCAGAACTCTAGCTGCCCAACTGCTTGGTCAGAAAGGGGGGGAGAAGTCCTACCCAGACCCCCTTAAGGGTTGGCTATGAAACAGTTTAAATCAATATCTAGGTTGAGGCCCCTCGGAGCAAGGGACCCCAACCTATATATCCAGGCAGTTTCATTTTGTGACACAAGTGTGGTTTTATTTCCACCTCGCCAGTGATCCTTGACGCAGTCAATCCCGTAGAAAACTAGCCCTGTGGGATCCCGGTTGTGAACTGCATCAAAATGGTGGGAGAGATGATGTTTAGGGAACCCTTTCCTGATGTTTTTAATATGTTCCCGTATACGCACATACACGGGCCGAGTGGTTCTACCCACATACTGCAATTGGCATGGGTACTCAATGACATAAGTCATGACATAAGTCACATGAGTGCTCTGGCAAGTGATCAGTTTCCTGATACGATATTCTTTATGGTCCATCCTAGATCTAAAGGTTTCCCTTTTTCGAGGTTGCTTTTTACTGACCCTGCATGGTAAACATTTTTGACATTTGTAAAAACCCCTCATCTCTGGAAATATTTGGGTCAACTTTGGAGGGTTGATGACGTTTGTTGTGAGTAATCTTCAGTAGTGGCACAATTTCTCCTCAATCTTATGAGCTGGCCTTTAGGGATATTCCCTTTCCATCCGGGGTGGTGGCAGCTGGTGATAGGAATATACCCGTTTCTGTCTGTGGCCTTAAAAAAGGTTTTGGTATATAAGCTATCACCCCTTTTGAAAATTTCAAGGTCAAGATACTCAATCTTGTGGTTGTCCCATTTTCCAGTGAAGGTTAAACCGTACCTGTTGGTATTTAGATTCTGCAGGAAGTTTTCAAAAGTCTCTACTGTTCCTTCCCAGAGTATGATTAGATCATCTATATACCTGCGGTGCACCTTCAGCTGGGGAATCCCCTTGGCGTAGATGTATTCTTCTTCCCACATATTCATCAGGAGATTCGCTACACTCGGAGCATAACGTGCGCCCATAGCTACTCCTTTAGTTTGGACGTAGTAATCTTGATTGTACCAGAAGTAGTTACATGACATAGCCAACTGTAGGCCTTCAAGTATGAAATCGATCTGTTCTTGTTTTAAAGGGGTTAGCTCATGAAGAGCTTTTTCTACCCCCACAAGTCCTTCTTGTTGTACGATACTCGTGTACAAAGAGTTCACATCAATGGTGGCTAGTAGCCAATCCTTTGCCCCATTTATGTGTTGTAGTTCCTCCAAAAGTTGGGCACTGTCTCGTAAGTATGATTTTCCCATTTTTACCAGTGGTTTCAAGAATTTATCTAAATATTCGCCCAACCTGGAAAACACAGAGTTGATGCCACTAATTATAGGTCTCCCGGGTGGCTTATGTAGTCTCTTATGAATCTTGGGTGTGTAATAGATAACCGGGGTTTTGGTGGAACTAGAGACCAGATATTCCGCTTCTTTATTGTTGAGAATACCCATATCCTTCCCTTTTTTGCCGTACGCTTTCAATTTCTTTTCATAGGTACGCTTAAGGTTCTTATTGAGTTTCTTATACGTGTCCTCAACCCGGAGCAGATTCTCCATTTCTTCCTCATAGTCTCTCTTGTTCAATATCACCAATCCTCCCCCTTTATCTGTGGGTCGTATGACCACTTCCTTTCTTTCTCCCAAGGCTTTTATGGTTTTCCAGACATGTTTGGTTTTATCAGAAAGGAGCCATTGTATGTACATACTGGATTGAAAAACAACTCTATCTTCAACCCGACAACATCAGGGAACCAATGTATGGGAGCCTTCCAAAAAATGATAGAGGACGATCTAAGGAAACTGGATAAGCGTAGGAATTATAAAACCAAACATGTGTGATGCAGTCAGTGTGCTGCCCTTAGGCTGGCCCCTGGAGGGCATCCTGCCTCGTTGGTGATGTGCCTCCTCCTCCTCCTCCTCTCTCCTATCAGGCACCCATGTTGAGTCAGTGACCTCATCATCCCCTCCCTCCTCATCACTGGAGCAAACCTGGCAGTATGCTGCAGCAGGGGGAGCATGACCGCCAGATTGCTGTCCTTCTTGGGCACCCCCTCTGTCCGTGCTCACGTTACTGCCTTCATCTAGCTCAGTATCATCATCAGAGCCTTCTAAACGCTGGGCATCCTCCTGGAGCATGTACCCAACATTGTGGTCAAATAGTTCGAGGGACTCCTCAGGAGGACATGGTGGAGCTAGGGAAGGAGTCACTGATGCCATTGAGCCGAGGGAAGAAGCCGTGTTGGCAGCTGCTTTGCCAGACAAAGTACCCTGAACATGGGTGAGAGAGGATGAGGAGGATGAGGACGGCTTGGTCATCCACTCGACCAAATCTTCCGCATGTTGTGGCTCAACACGGCCAGCTGCCGAAAAAAAGGCCAAGCGTGTCCCACGGCCACGTGCTGATGAGGATGCACTGTCTCCACGACCAGCACTGTTGCCTCTAGACACAGAGCCTGCTTGCCCTCTTTTATTGGCTTGTGACTGTCTGCCTCTCCTTGTTGGCATACATACTAATGGCCTGTAGCTGCACCACTAAGCTGGGATATATATATATATATATATATATATATATATATATATATATACTGATACTGCAGCTAGCAACATCAACTACCTGCCTGTAGTATGAGAACACCACCAACCTTCTGAATGAATGAAGGATTTGTAGAGCACACTTCTACAGGTATCTTTAGCTGAATACTGTGCAGAGCTCACAAAAACTAACTTGTAGCTTATTTAGCTGCCTGCAGTAGTGATAGGATCAGGAAAACACCACCAACCTTCTACAGGTAGCTTTAGCTGAACACTGTGCAGAGCTCGCAAAAAACTAACTTGTAGTTTTAGCTTAAGACTGTGCAGAGCTTGCAAAAAACTAACTTGTAGCTTATTTAGCTGCCTGCAGTAGTGATAGGATCAGGAAAACACCAACAACCTTCTACAGGTAGCTTTAGGTGAACACTGTGCAGAGCTTGCAAAAAACTAACTTGTAGCTTATTTAGCTGCCTGCAGTAGTGATAGGATCAGGAAAACACCACCAACCTTCTAACGGTAGCTTTAGCTGAACGCTGTGCAGAGCTCACACTACACTAACTTGTAGTTTTAGCTGAACACTGTGTAGAGCTCGCAAAAAACTAACTTGTAGCTTATTTAGCTGCCTGCGGTAGTGATAGGATCAGGAAAACACCACCAACCTTCTACAGGTAGCTTTAGGTGAACACTGTGCAGAGCTCGCACTACACTAACTTGTAGTTTTAGCTGAACACTGTGAGGAGGACGCACTACACTAACTTGTAGCTTTAGATGAACACTGTGCAGAGGTCGCACTACACTAACTTGTAGTTTTAGCTGAACACTGTGAGGATGATGCACTACACTAACTTGTAGCTTTAGCTGAACATTGTGCAGAGGTCGCACTACACTAACTTGTAGTTTTAGCTGAACACTGTTCAGAGGACACACTACACTAACTTGTAGCTTTAGCTGAACACTGTGCAGAGGTTGCACTACACTAACTTGTAGTTTAGCTGAACACTGTGAGGAGGACACACTACACTAACTTGTAGCTTTAGCTGAACACTGTGCAGAGGACGCACTACACTAACTTGTAGCATTAGCTGAACACTGTGCAGAGGTCGCACTACACTAACTTGTAGTTTTAGCTGAACACTGTTCAGAGGACGCACTACACTAACTTGTAGCTTTAGCTGAACACTGTGCAGAGGTCGCACTACACTAACTTGTAGTTTTAGCTGAACACTGTTCAGAGGACGCACTACACTAACTTGTAGCTTTAGCTGAACACTGTGCAGAGGTCGCACTAACTAACTTGTAGTTTTAGCTGAACACTGTGAGGAGGACGCACTACACTAACTTGTAGCTTTAGCTGAACACTGTGAGGAGGACGCACTACACCAACTTGTAGCTTTAGCTGAACACTGTGAGGAGGACGCACTACCCTAACTTGCAGCTTTAGCTAAACACTGTGCAGAGGTCACACTAAACTAACTTGTAGCTTTAACTGAACACTATGAGGAGGATGCACTACACTAACTGTAAATAGTCTAGCTGCCTGACTGTGATACCAATAGCATCAAAAGAACACCAGCAATTTTCTTCAGGTAGCTGTAAATACTGTAACAAGACAAGCCTGCCCGTCAGGAGGAAGATAACAGGAACGGATCTAGCTAAACTGAATACAGTGTATGTATATATAACACCTGGGATGCATATATATATATACACAATACACTGTAAGTCCAGCTAACTCACTGACTGTCCTGCCTAATCTAGCTAACTCAAATGAAATGACACGCCGCAGTGAATTATGGGCCGTGACGCGCCACACGTATTTGGCGTAAACGGCCCATAACGTTCGCAATTCGGCGAACTATCGAACAGCCGATGTTCGAGTCGAACATGGGTTCGACTCAAACGCAAAGCTCATCCCTACTGCCTAATCTAGCTAAATCAAATGAAATGACACTGTCTCTCTCTCTCTCTCTAAGCACGCAGGAACACACTACACAGGGCCGCGGTGCAGGCGGCCTTATATAGTGTGGGGTGTGTTCTAAACCCCCTGAGCCATAATTGGCCAAAGCCACCCTGGCTTTGGCCAATTACAGCTCTCTCTACTGACAGCTCTGTGATTGGCCAGGAATGTGGGTCATAGTGCATGCTTGGCCAATCATCAGCCAGCAATGCACTGCGATGCCGCAGTGAATTATGGGCCGTGAATCACCACACAAATTTGCTGCGAATGGCCCATATTGTTCGCAATTCGGTGAACGATCGAACAGCCGATGTTCGAGTCGAACATGGGTTCGACTCGAACACGAAGCTCATCCCTATTTGTGGAATATGTTTGTTCTGTAATCTGGGACATATATCATAGCTCCCAACTGTCCCTGATTTCGAGGGACTGTCTCTGATTTGGAGCACTGTCCCTCTGTCCCTCTTTCCTCCTCATTTGTCCCTCATTTTGGTCTGATCTATATAGTTGTATATAAAATGCACTTTTTATCTTTCAAAAAGTGTTTCCCAGTGCTAAACCTTTCATCCAAATTATAAATTGCTGCATTTGTAAATTTGAAAAGCCAATATAAAGGAATAGTAGTGGTAAAAAAAGTCCCTTGTGGATTTAATTAACCTTTTTTTTGGTTAATTCTCCTTTAAGGGGGTGTGACAGGGAGCGTGTCATATGCCTACATACATTTGCTAGTAAGTGTCCCTCATTCCCATCTCAAAATGTTGGGAGGTATGCATATATGGCTATTTTTGCATGTTTAGACCCATTTTTAGCTGTACACTTCTGTGTCCCTCACTGCTTGCTACACACCTTTCATGCTTGTTTGACAAAAAAGGCCCAGTGTAAATTTTAAGCCTTTCTTTCTCATTTGTTTGGACTTGTGAAGCATGCCCCAACATGTTTGCTGTGCATTTGTTTGATATGGTTTGGAATAGAAAAAGTAGATAAGCACAAACTACATGTAATCTTACCACATTTTTTATTTGTTTACAGCTCCAAACTTCCAACTTTGAGGCAGACTTTTCCACATATATACTGTACATGCTTATGTATTACATTTGTCTTGTGTTCTATTTACTGTCAATATACATTTTAACTTCAATCATTGGAGACATTTTTTTTTCTTGTTCTTAAATATGCTTCAGATGGTTTCTCTGCTCTTCCTAAGCATTGTATTTTGTCCTTTTCAACAGTGCGAAAACATGGACCCCAAGTCCCCTGCTGCATCCTAAAGCATCCATGGTGAAGTGTAAGTATTTATTAATCACACCTACATACAGTATGCATATGTTCAGATGTTGGTACTTCCATGTTTTTTTTGTGTCCAATAGATAGTACATCCCAAATTGAGCCAGCAGCAAGAGAGAGGAACAATTTTTTTTTCTGAAGGTTAGTCATGATTGCTACCTTCAAATCCTAAACCGCGTGCCTTTAAATGCTTCCATACACACAATGTTGTTTGAAATAAGAGTCTTCATTTTCTTTCCTTTGTAGGCACCCAAAATATTCATCTCAGAAAATGGGGAAAAATTCCTCAAAATAGCAAATTCCCAAAGTAAGTGCCATACTGCTTCCTTGTGAAGGTATTTACTACTAACTAAGCAAACGTGCTTCACATTTCTCCATCTAACTGTGCATAACTTTGTGATGGTAGTTGAAGAATTCACGAAAAAAAAGAGAAGAAAATCGCAGGAAGGATGGAATTGTTACAACCAGCCAGGTTTATTGTAAACAATAGGTGGTATTTTTACTTGCCACATGTAAAGTGAAATATTCAGGAACTTAAAAGTATCTTTGTGTTTTTCATAATGTCCCAAAGGCAACGTTGTCCCAGAAGCAAGCAATCCTGAATCAGCAGGTTGCCCACCAAGTCTTGCTCATCTGGAAGAAACAAAAACAAGGGTAGTCTAAAGCTCTGAGAATGCTGAAGTTAAACAAGTAAATATGTTATTAATGTCATATAAATCTCTCAGGAGATCTGTCTTTTGCAAGATGCCACCATCTTGGCAAGTGACGAAGAAAAAGAATCACAAAGAGCCACTACTCAAGAGAGAAGGGAACACTATTTCACTCTGAATCAACTCAATTACATGGTTGTGGTACAGAAGTGAATGGTAAGGCTGCAGACTACCCTTACATGCCCTGTGTTGAGGACCACCCAAGTGACAGCAGTATCGGTTGCATGAAGACAGCTCACTCAAGAGCCAAGACAACTAGGACATCAGAAAAGTTACAGTGACAGCGATGTCAAGCAAATATCCACTACCCCTAACAAGAAGAAGAAGCGATCAGATGATCAATAACGAAATCTGAAGTTCACATATGCAGAGAATGTATACAATTATGTATATTCACTCAGAGAATGCAGAGAATGGTCGAGAGTCTGGCTCCTGTGTATGACAAGTTGCTGGGTCCCCACATGCTTAAGAGTGATCAAGCTCGGAAAAGAAAACATTGGAAAAAAATTACAAGAGCTGTCAGTTTAGTGGGAGTAGCACCCCATAGTGAAGCGCTTGTGAAAAAGAGGTACCAAGATATCAAGGGCAACATCAACAAGAAATTGGCCTTGGCCAGGAAGGAAAGGTTAGTCTGATTGTGGGTACTGACATTAGAAAGCATGACTACAAATATCTAGAATTTCTCTCAAGTAAATGTCACTTTATCTTTTCTAATGTACATCTAACTTGTTGGCTTGATTGCTCATCTAATTTTTTCTAAGGAAAAAACTGGTGATGGATTACCAGCTTGTGTTCATCTGATTCCCTTCATCTATGAAGAGACAGTTACAGGGCTGCGCAAAGGTTTTGATACCATACTCAGCAAGAGAGGCAAGTACATCGTGTTAGCGAATATTCTAGATGTTAACTATGCATGTTCAATGTTGATGCTGGGTTCTCCCTTGCAGTCCTATTGTATGCTGCCAGGAGGAACTTCCCCCTCCTTCAGAATGCAATGCTGTTTTGGTAAACTTTCCTTAGATGACCATCTTTGCCCAGCACTGGATTTATCCTGGACTTGGGTGAGTTTTCAAGAAGGAGAGGGGATGTGCCAACTTTGAGTTAAAGTGGTATTAAAGGCATATTTAAAAAAAAAAATAAAAAAACAAACATGTTTTACTCACTTGTGCAGTGGTTTTGCACAGAGCAGCCCAGATTCTCCTCCCCTGCTGGCGCTCCTGGACCCTCCCTCCTGCCAAGTGCCCCCACAGCAAACTGCTTGCTGTGGGGGCACCCAAGCTGGCTTGTTTCCGAGCTGCTGCTCTGCATGTCCATTCAGACACAGAGCCGCAGCTCGGCCCCACCCCCTCTCATGAATGAGGAAGGAGAATCCGGAGAGCCAAGTCCCTAGTGCACATCGCTGGATAGAGATGGGACTCAGGTAAGTATTAGGGGGGCTGCTGCACACAGAAGGTTTTTTACCTTCACACATAGAGTTTACAACTATTTTATTCAGTATCTGTGCTCTTGTAGATGACCCCTCACAGGAAGGAACCCTCCTACTCTTTTTGGAGCCACCAGATGTTCCTGAACTAGGAATCACGACAACTGCAGGCAGTCTCAAGAACAGCCACCTAATGTCAGTGTTGAGGTAGTCAACCTTATGCCAGCATCCAAAAGTTCCCAAACTAAAGATTACAATTTACCAACCACAAAGTTCAGCAGATGTGAACATCAATTTGGAATTGCGCACTCCACCAATTGACATACAATGTGCATGTGCTATATGTTGCACATTAAATCTTGACCAAGAACAACATGTTTTTGAGCAACAGCAGAGTGAGACTTTCCACCAAGATCAAACAGAACTTCATGAAATGTTAGAGGGTTGTTTAAAGGCCATTGAAGTAAAAATTAAGACCATGAAGGAATTGCTGCGGCTTAACAAGTCTTCTGGCTTTTAACCGTCCACCTGATTTTGCCTCTCCCTCTGCTGTTGAATGTTCTGGTACAATAATTTTATTGTTGCGCTCAAAGATTACAGTACAGTGATTCATCCACGCAGGGGGTACACAATGAGAAACAAGTCATACAAACATGAGTGAAGTCTTGTGCATCATTCATTTAAATGAAATATGATTTCCACTAGATGACCACACGATGGGGGTCGTGGGTCCACATAAGTTACGTAAGCCAGGGCTCAGGGTTATTCCATAAGAAAACCTGAGGGATTAAGAGAGAAACAGAAGTAATAAGGCGGAGATAGAAAACAGGACGAAAATAAAAAATAAGGGGGGTTAGGGAGGGAGGTCTTGCAGGCTTGGGTCATAGCCACAGAAATTATAACGTGCTCAGGCTGGTCGGATGCAGGGTGGGGAGAGCATACAACCACCAAGTAGCCCATACTTTTAGAAATTTAGCATAGGAATCATGTAAAATACTGGACATCTTGATCATCAAGATGCTCAGGTTGCTCTTCACAGCTGCAAATGGCACTGAAGGTGATTTCCAGGCCCTGGCTATAGTGTGTTTAGCGGCAATAAATAGGTAATGTACAAGCTTCTGTAGATATGAGAATAGGCCCTGAATCAGGCAATGCAATAGTGCCAGTTTTGCCTCCTTATGGATAGGTATGTGAAATAGGGTGTGTAAAATTCCAAAGACCCGGGACCAGAATCCTGTTAAGCGTGGGCATGGCCACCAAATGTGGACCACATCACCATGTTGGCCACAACCTCTAAAGCATCTATCACATCTATCACTGTAGGAAGGGTTCAAGCCTGCAATAGGAGCCGGGACCCAATACCACATCCAAAGGACCTTGTAGGCTGCTTCCAGTGTGGACATGTTGAAGGAAGATTTTGCTATGATGGACCAGGCATTGCTCCAATCCTCAGAGTCAATAGAGGTGCTGAGATCCCAATCCCAGCTAGATATATAGGAAACAGAAGAGGAGGGACCAGTAACATTCAGAGAAGAGTAGATCAAGGAGATAATGCCTGGGCCCCAAGGGGAGTGTCGACAGATATGCTCGAAAGCCATGGATTGAAAAGGATAGGTGGAGTTGCGACTCATTTTCTTTAAGTTAAGCTATAGCCAACAGCTTTTTGTCTAATGTCTCTTTTATATGTGACTCTTGTACTGTATTGTACTGCAAGAAATGGAATTGAAGGTGACATGCTTTATTTTTTTTGGATACAGCAGAGAGGGGTTAGAACATCTGTCACTCTTTCTTGCTGTCTATGCCCTGTTAGGTAGATTCACTTTCGCTATTTCTACTGTTTGTCCTTATTAGTGAGAGTGAAAGGACTAGAAAAACCCACCTTTGTCTGGTCATCCAAACAATAATAGAGGGTAAATCTAACCAATGAAACACAGATGGCAAAAACAGACTGACAAGGGTTCTACCACTCTATTACTGTATCCAAAATGAAAAAAACAAACAAAAAAAAAAACAATTTGGCCTTTATTTACATGTTCAGGAATGCTGCAGGCCAAAAACATGTTGCCAACTTTTTCTGGGCTATAGCGCAGAAAACTACCCTATAGTGAGATACAATGGAACCTGCTTTTAAGGACCCTAAAGGTCCACTCAATGACACGTCTTATCTTAGTAATTGCTGCATTGCAGCAAGATTCTGCAGGTGTTGAGCACCTCAAGAGTGGGGTTAGCAGCTAGGGCAGACAAGGATAGCCAGAATCACCTACAACACTGTTTGAAAATGCCATTTTTGGAACATTAGTACAGTATATCATGATGAGTGTGTAATAACTGGAACATTTGTTCCCTACATTTTGTATTCAATAGCTAAACATAATTGTCATGTGAAGGCCTCAGGCCATATGTAAAGTGGCTTAGGTAGAAATGGTTGGACAAGGATGATGATCTGGTGTAGTTATTTCTCCAACAGCCATCACTAGCTCTTAGATGAGCCAAGACAAACAATCCAATATATATGCTTTGTCTGCAAGGTGTGAGGAGTGAACACAGGAGTGGAACACATGAACATATACTTCCTTGTATTATGTACTCTATGTGGCATGCATTGAGAGTAGTGCAAAAAAAAGTTTGCAATTTTCCCGAAACTTGTGGCAAAATATAAAATATTCCATGGACTCAACATGCCTATCAGCAAATAGCTTGGGGTGTCTACTTTCCAAAAAGGGGTCATTTGGGGGGGGGGGGTTGAACTGTCCTGGCATTTTATGCACAACATTAGAAGCTTATGTCAGACATCACCCACTGTTCTGTCTCAAGGAGCAGATAGCTAAACCTTCTCATCCCAATAACTGTAGATACCATATTTCTTTTATCTCAGTTTTATTAGAACAAGCCAGGTGAAATTTTTTAATTCTCTAACGGGTGATGGCGATAGATAAACACATGTGTTGTTTCCTGAATGTCTTCTCACAAAATGGTGGCTGTTTCACTTCCTTCTAAGATTCTACCCAGAATTCCCTGCTTGCTGACAACTTCCTTAGTTACACATACAAATAAACAAAGAAACAGCACTACAGCAATACCAAAAAGTAACACTAGATGGAACCTGCACACCACATATGATTGTCTTAAGTAAATTACACATTTTGCATATAAATTTAACAACACAGATACAAATAACCAGTATAAAACATCTGGTGGACAGAACACTCCCCGCCTGACATCAAGTGATGTCACTAACAGAGTCTTCCGTAGAAAGCAACAGAATAAGTTCAGTCACTGGTCTCAAGAATACTGTAGCCTCATTCTGTTGAAAGATCTTGACCATGACCTAAAGGACACGATTATCCTTGCTTGGCAGTACTTGTGATCAAACCTAAAGGCCACATATTCTTTAGTGTCTGGCAATCTTTCATGAGCACAACATCACCAGGTTTAAGATTAGGCTTTTCAGTGTGCCACTTTCTCCTTAAGTAGATATATATTGTTCTCTCCACTGGTTCCAGAAGGTATTGGCAAGGGTTTGTACTTGTCTCCATTGACGTTTGTAAAGGTCCTTCTCACAAAAATCTCCAGCTGGAGCACCGGCAAGACTAGTCTTTTGTGTGAGTAACATGGCAGGTGTGAGAACCACTGGATCCTCAGAGTCACTTGAAATGGATGTCAAAGGTCTGGCGTTAATGATAGCTGTAACCTCTGCCATAAATGTCACTAAACATTCGTGAATAAGCCTTGCAGTTCCTACTTGTAGGAAGATAGAATCAAGAATTCTGCGGGCTATGCCTATCATCCTCTCCCAAACACCTCCCATGTGAGAAGAGTGAGGTGGGTTGAAGATCCATGTGCAGTTTTGCTTTTCCAGCCTGGGTATGGTGTGTTCGAGAAGTGGTGCAAGTTCTGCTTTCCCCATTACAAACCCTATGTGGCATTGTCCTTTAGTGTCTATGGTTTTCAGGTAAGCTACAACAGCAATTGCTTTAACAGAAGCATCCAAAAACACACAAAATCTTTGCATCTGAACGTCAGTAGATAACAGAGGAGCATAAGGTCGTAGAATTTTAAGGTTGGATAGAGCTGTTAGTGAGTCCTTCCACTCTAGCCATAGGTTCTTCTTGTCGGTGGGGAGAGGGTGGTCCCAATCTAACGACTCACAGGTTAAGTCTCTGAGTAGTGCCTTACCCTGGATGGTGACAGGTGCTGCAAAGCCTAAGGGATCATACAGGCTGTTTATGGTAGACAGGACACCTCTACGGGTAAAAGGTTTTTCTTCAGTGTTTACTTGGAAAGTAAACGTGTCAGATCTTAAGTCCCAAAGCAAACCAAGGCTGCGTTGCATGGGAAGTGAGTCTGTGCCTAGATCTAAGTCCTTTAACTTGTTAGAACGATCTTGGACAGGAAAGGCTTCTAAAACTTCTCTACTGTTGGAAGCAATCTTGTTAAGTCTTAAGTTGGAACAAGCAAGCATTTCCTGAGTTCTTTTGAGGAGACTGATTGCGGCTTCATTTGTGGGTAGTGATTTCAAGCAATCGTCTACATATAAATCCTTGTCCACAAACTGTCTGACATCTGACCCATACTCTGACTCTCCCACTGTAGCAGAATGTCTGAGGCCATATATAGCAACTGCAGGGGAAGGACTGTTGTCAAATATGTGCACCCTCATGCGGTATTCTGTGATGTCTCCAGAGGGGTTGTTGTCCCTGAACCAGAGAAACCTCAGAAAGTTTTGGTGTTCTTCTTTAACAAGAAAGCAATAGAACATTTGTTGTATGACTGCCATGAATGCGACTGAATCTTTGCGAAAGTGAAGAAGTACTTCTAATAATCTGTTGTTAAGATCAGGGCCAGAGAGGAGGACATCATTTAGAGAGACACCCTTATGTTTGGCGCTGGAATCGAACACCACTCTAATCTGTCCTGGTTTCTTAGGGTGATAGACCCCAAATATAGGTAAGTACCAGCATTCCTCTGAGTCTTTGAGGTTTGGGGCTATCTCAGCATAACCATTCTGGAATATTTTCTCCATGAAGGAAAAGAAATGTTCTTTCATCTCTGGTTTCCTTTGAAGATTGTTTCTTAGGGAAGTGAGACGTTTATATGCTAGTTCTCTATTGTTAGGCAAATGTCGTCTTTGTGGTCTAAAGGGAAGAGGTGCAACCCAGCTATTAGTCCCGTCTTTCTCCATACTCCTTTCCATAACTTCTAAGAAGAGCCTATCCTCAATGGACATTGCTACCTGGCTGTCTTCCTTTGTTCTCCTGAACACTGTGCTTCCTAAGTCGCTTTGGTCGTCGTCATAAGTATTGCTGTCACGGAGGGAACTTAGGAAGGGAAAAGGTACAGGGTTGTTGTATGGTAGCTCCTTTATGAGCATGTGATTCTGACAGGGTTGGAAAAGAGAAGGACGACCATTCTAGAGCGTACCAGTGAGCAGGTTATTAACAGATGCAGGTTTGTGTGCACCTCCCAGGCAAACATCACCTATAATGACCCACCCGAGATCCAGTTTTTGGGCATATGGGGCATTTTTAGGACCATTGATCAGTTTTCTTACTTTGTGGACTTCCAAGATATCCCTCCCTAGGAGTAAGATTATCTGAGCCTGATCATCTAGTTCTGGTATGACATGTGCTATGTGATTCAAGTGAGTCTGGTGAGCTGCTGCGTCTGGCGTGGGAATCTCTGATCTTGTTGCACTCTATTATGGTCGGTAAGGGTAGGCATGTATTACCATCCATAGATTCAATTTGTAGGCCGTCAGCTCTTCTCCCTGCCGTTTCCACTGTACCTGCACAAGTCTTAAGGGAGTAAGGACTGCTGGGGCCTTTAAGGTTTAGAATGTAAAAAAACATAGATCTGGCTAGTGACTTATTACTCTGATCATCTAAGATGACGTAGAGCTTGACTGCTTCGTCCCTGCATCCTTTTGGGTAAACTCTCACGAGACAGATTTTAGAGCAGGATCTGCCACCTGTACTTCCTTTGCAAACTTCAGTACACTGTGAAGTGATTGCTATGGTGTCTGTACTAGAGTCTTTGGTCTCCCTGCCTTGCTCCTTGTCCCTATGAACAGGTGGAAAAGTTCTTGGAGTAGGCCTTGGGTGTAGAGCTGTGTTGTGTTCTGTGCTGTCACATTCTGTACATTTGACACTGACCTTACAGTCCTTGGCGAAATGTGTGGATGAAGAGCAGCACTTGTAACAGATGTTGTTCTCTTTGAGGAAAGCTTTGCGATCCTGGATGGTCTTTGTCCTGAAGGCTCTGCATTTCAGAAGAGGATGTGGCATCTTATGTAGAGGGCAGAACTTAGTAGGGTCGCTGTCTTGATCCTCTGGCTGAGACTCTGCAAATCTGTGGGAAGAAATGTTAGTTTTATGCACTGCTACTGGAGCTCTGAGTTGTTTAGGGCCAGAAGAAGTGGTATAAGACACTGGAAAAATGAAGCTGGGGTCATCTTTCATTCCTGCTTGTCTGTCTACAAAGTCCATAAACTCACTAAAGGGTGGAAAAGGCACATTGTGTTTTCATTTGTAGTTACAGCCATGGGTAATCCATCTTTCGTGTAACCCATAAGGAAGTTTTTGTGCTAAGGAGTTAATACCTCTAGCAAAGTCAAGATAAGAAAGGCCAAGTAAGTCTCCTTCTGCTTTAGCAACTTGTAACTCCATACACAGGTCACTGAATTCTCTGAGTCTTTGGTAACCTCTGCTAGGTATTTTTGGGAAGTCTTCTATCCTTTTAAACAGTGTACTCTCTATAGCCTCTGGTGAGCCATAACATCTATCCAGTCTGTTCCAGATGTTTGCAAGGCCTATCTCAGGGTGGTTTATATTAATGTCTCTGATCCTTTTGGCATGTTCAGCAGAACTATTGCCAAGCCACTTTACGAGGAGTTCTATCTGTTCCCTGCAGGATAGATCTAGACCTTGAATGACACTCTGGAAAGGGGATCGCCACGCCCTGTAGTGTTGAGGGCGATCACTAAATTTGACAAGTCCTTGGGTAACTAACTCTCTTTTGGCCAGGAACTTGGCAAAGTCTACACTAGCCTGATTGGCATTGGGGTAGGCTGCTGGTGTATTGTGGTGCAGTGTAAAGGCATACCTGGTAAAAGTCTCTTCTTTAGGTGCGCTGGGTTCAAACTTACATAAGGTTGGCAGTTCGTACCGGCTCGTTGCATACACCTTTGGAGTGAAGACTGGTATTTGATGCTTGTATGAAGGCTGGGTACCTTGTGGAGAAGAAGGTTTGGTTGGAACTGGAAAATCTGGAACTCTGTCAGATTTTTCTTGCTTGTAACGTGTTTTGTAAGAAGATGTCCCACTGTGAGACATGGCTGCGGGGAAGAAGCTGTCTTGCTCTATAGAGACCATTCTAGTGTCATTGCTGCTTGACAGAGCGCGTCTCTGTGTAGCGTGGCTGATTGCTTTGCCTGCTGCAGGCCTGTATCTTTAAGGCTTCTGACTGTATGAGTACTGCGCTGGGCTGTACAGACTTTCGAAGTAAGCTTATCTTCCCTTCAGAGGTCAACCTAAAAATTTCACTGTTCTATCTCAAGGAGCAGATAGCTAAACCTGCTCATCCCAATAACTGTAGATACCATATTTCTTTGATCTCAGTTTTATTAGAACAAGCCAGGTGAAATTTTTAAGTTCTCTAAGGGGTGATGGCGATAGATAGAGAAACACATGTGTTGTTTCCTGAATGTCTTCTCACAAAATGGTGGCTGTTTCACTTCCTGCTAAGATTCTACTCAGAATTCCCTGCTTGCTGACAACTTCCTTAGTTACACATACAAATAAACAAAGAAACAGAACTACAGCAATACCAAAAAGGAACACTAGATAGAGCCTGCACACCACATATGATTGTCTTAAGTAAATTACACATTTTGCATATAAATTTAACAACACAGGTACAAATAACCAGTATAAAACATCTGGTGGACAGAACACCCATTCTTCTAATCCCTTGATGACAAAGCCCTTTCTGACACTTTTTGTTTACATGAAAAAATATTTTTATTTTTGCTATAAAATTACTTTGAACCCCCAAACATTATATATTTTTTAAAGCAAAGGCCCTACAGATTAAAATAGTGGGTGTTGCAATTTTTTTTCACAAAGTATTTGTGCAGCAATTTTTCAAACGCAATTTAAAAAAAAAAAAACACTTTTTTAATTTGAATGGATACCAAACACGACATGCTTTAAAATTGCACACAAACGTGCAGCGGCGACAAACTACATACATTTTAAAATCCTATACAGGTTACCACATTTACAAAGGAGGTCTACTGCTAAAATTACTGCCCTCGATCTGACCATCGTGGTGATACCTTACATGTAATTGCTGTTTACATATGACACCAGACCGACGCTTACGTTCGCCTTTGCGCATGAGAACGGGGGGGGGGTAGGGGTGTTTTTTTTTTTTTAATTCTTTAATTTTGCTTTTTTATTGTATTTTTAAACTGTTCCTTTCATTTTTTATTATTGTTATCATTTTTATTGTTATCTCAGGGAATGTAAATATCCCCTGTGATAGCAATAGGTAGTGACAGGTACTCTTTTTTGAAAAAATTGGGGTCTATTAGACCCTAGATCTCTGCTCTGCCCTCAAAGCATCTGACCACACCAAGATCCGTGTGGTAAAATGCTTTCCCAATTTCCCAGTGATACTGTTTATATCCAGCGAAACCTAAGTCATGCTCGTAGCTTCCGGTTTTAGGCCATAGAGATGATTGAAGCCGTTCTGGTCTCCGATCAGCTCTATAGTCAGCTGGCGGAACCACTGGCTGCATTCTCAGGTCCCCTGTTGGGACAGAAGGGCCTGAGAAAACCATGGAAGACGGTGGGGGGGATGAACGTTCCCCCCCACTGCTTGTAAAAGCAGTCTAGAGGCTAATTAGCGTTCTAGATTAGGGTCTCAAAATGTGATGGCCATCTCATCTTTTGAGACCCTGTGTAAGTGTGCCCTAGGACTGTGTAGTGCTGTACCCTATGCTAATACTCCACTAGTGTGTGGTAGCATTTGAAACAGTCACTGATGCAGAGACCAGGTTGGTCAGGACAGGAGGGACAATAAAAGCGGGTGTCACACCTAAATCCGCATTTTCTGCAGACACGACATCTTCTTTGGGGTGTTCTTTCAGCAGGGGTACCAGGGAGGACATACAAAAAATGCTTCTCATGCAGCCGGCTCACTGCATTTGCGTTGGGAAGGTGGGGCATAGCACCGTCTGGAAACAGAAGGGCTGTGATGATCTCTTCCTGGAATTTAAGGAAGGATCCAGTTCGTCCTGAAGCTTTGTATAGCACATAAGCATTCAGCAGAGCCAATTGGAATAAATATACAGACACTTTTTTATACCAGCATCTGGCCTTACGGGCAGTTAGGTACGGCGCCAACAACTGGTCTTTGAGGTCCACCCCTCCAATGTTAAGGTTGCATTCATGGTCACAACACCAGTCGCTGTAGGAATTTGGACTGTCGTATCTGCACGAAGGGAGGACAGAACGAAAACATTCCGTGAATCCCTCCACTTCACTGCTAACAAATTATTACATTTCAAGCAGGCTCTCTCCCCCCCGTCTAAGTCGGGACTCTACAAGCCGCTGGGGGAAGCCCTGGCGATTAGATCGAATGGTGCCACATGCGCCAATTCCACAATAAAAAAAGTGACTAAAAAGTGGTATACTTGTGTAATAATTGTCCACGTACAAGTGGTACCCCTATCGGAATAAGGATGACACCAAGTCCCACACAATCTTACCAGCGCTCCCTATGTAGTCTGGGGAGTTCTTGGGCTACATGTGACTTTTCTCTTCCCTCGTAAACCATAAAACTATATGTATAGCCTGTTGCCCTGTCACAGAGCTTATACATCTTGACCCCAAAAAAGAGGGGACACTAGAGAGAAGGAAAAGGGATTGCTGCTCACCCCTTAAAAACTAGAAACAAAAAAGACAGGATTTCCCCAGGGTGGGGTTTTTTGGCAGCACAGTAACGAGTAAAGTCAATAATGTATGAAAAGTGGAACAAATTTATTGTACAAAAATAGTATATCATAAAAGTTAAAACGATGAGCTCCAGTGGGAAGTACCTTAAAACTAAATTGGCGAAATATACATTAGCAGACATATATTCATAACAAGGCTTATTATCATGAACATTAAAGCTGACGCGTTTCAACCCATATACTCAGGGTCTTCTCCAGAGGGTCAGTCTGCTGGAAAATATACACAGATAGAGTTGATGTACATATATGGATTCCATTGATATAACAACAATTACACTCATCATACAATACAAATACAGTATACAGTATAATTACCCAATAATGCATGTCCAGCAAGAGAGGAGAAAAACCTCCCACATGGAAATCCCTTAAAAAACTGTCTTCCCCTCTTCCCCAATGGAGGGTCCCAGGCACCTCTATCACCACCGTAGCCCAGACCAGGGCAGTGAAAGCAGCGATGTAACTTACGAGAGGTCACACTCTCAAGCACCGCCCGCCAGGCCAGGCGACCAGCCGAAAGACAAACCACACCTGCGATGAAAATTACAAAACGAGCTAAATAAACGCCCATAACAAATGTAACAAATTAATCAAGTGTATTGTGTGGACAAAAAGGCCACTAGGGGACTGGAGTCCCCAATATTTATCATACGTATAATGCGTATAACTCGAACCAAGACTTCAAAGCCATATTTGTATAACAAATTCTAAATAATATAAATAATTCATAGAAATATGTCAGGTATTGGTAAACACTCAGTCTGTGCCATATGTGAAAATGATAATGAGGTGGTGAAGGGGGAGTAAAGGGTGGGAGAATGGGAGGGAGTGAGGGAAGCCATGATTATATAGGGCAAAAAATGGTGCAAAGACACATCGCTAGAAAGTATACTTACTGTGTGACAACAAAGAGTGCTTCCAGTCCACCAAACAGGGAAAGACTGAGGGTGTATTGCGAATACCACTTTATATATCTACCATTTAATGGGGGTGTGTGTACTTCATTGCAGTCCATCACAGGTGTGTGCAATCCCTTAATCGCCCTATGGCGGGCAGAATGGCCGCCATCCAAGCGGCCGGGTGTGGCCTCCCCGGCATTCGGGAAAAGCCAAGGCTCCGACATAACGTCACTCTCGCCGGAATCTCGCGATGCCCCTGACGTCACGTCGCACGCGCGGGGCCCCGCGCATGCGCGGCGACAAGTAGCATCCGAGAGTGTTCCGGAACGCCGCCGGCAAGGGGGGAGGTCCCCAACAAGGCGCCCGCGGCCCGCCCGAGCGTCCAATGGGGAACAAGGGGGGAGGAGCCGCCTGTGGAGGCCGGCTCCTCCCCCCTTGCTGGGAAGCCACGTCACATATCACCCCCAACCCGGAAGCGACAGCGGAGAAAACTCCAGAGCTCCACTGGTCAGGGGAGAAGCAGTTTAAAAGGGGGACACAAAGCAGAATAATAAATTATGATATTTAAACATAACAATAGGGCAAACTTGTGAGGAGGAGGGGACTAATGGTGCAATATGAACCACCCCCCAAAACCTCACAATGCCTCACACGCATATGCTATTCACAGTTCAGAGGTGGTACTATTGTCCACTAGGTATTGCATATATTATGTGTATATAGAGCATCAGTAAAAACAGGAGAATTCAATCATATACATTGGTAGCTCTGCAACATCAAATTTGAAAAGTAAGTAAAAATGACAAACCGTCAGGAGGCGGAGCCTAGCGGAGCAGACATGCATTGTTAGAGCTCCACACCGCTGAGGAGAGAAGAGAAGGACAAAGCGGAGCCTGCAGACTCAAAAGGTATCCATTTGAACCTTTTTGCCCCTGGGAACAAACTGTGAAAGTTTGGGCAGGAAATATGGTACTGGGAGGAAACCGTGGCAGAAATAAAAATCACCTCACAAAGAGCTCACAGGCACTCACTGCAGCTGAAGCAGCTCCAGTCACCTCACAAGATACAGCATCAGGGCGCTCTCACAGACAGAAAATGTCACAGCAAGACTCTCCATTTGAGTCAGATACAGAACAAATCCTCTCATAAACTTCTCCACAAGCCTTCTCAGTATCCCCAGTAATATTATTACAATTTGAAAAGATGCTTCATAAGGCTTTAAAACAAACCTCAGACCAAATAACAAAAAGCCTAACCAAAGAAATAAGAGAGCTGGGAAACCGCACCGCAGCCTTAGAAATAAAAATGGATGAAATTGAAATTACAACCCAAGAAAATATAACAGAATTGGAACAATTAAAAAAAGAGAATTTAATACTTCAAACTAAGCTTGAAGATTACGAAAATAGAGCCAGACGTTCAAACTTGCGCATAAGGGGAATACCTGAAACTGTGACAGACCCGCAATCTACTATTACTGCTCTATTACAAGAACTAAAGCCAGATATCCCTATTGAACGTTTAGAACTGGACAGAGTACACAGAGCCCTCACAGCCAAAAAGAAAGATGGACCCCCACGTGATATAATCACAAAATTTCATTATTACAGAATGAAAGAACAAATACTAATTGCTGCAAGAGAAAAAAAGGAACGTAATTTTCATGGACACAATTATCAAATTTTTGCTGACCTATCCCAACTTACTATTACTAAAAGACGATCCATGAAACCCCAACTAATGGAACTGCAACGCCACAACATTATGTATCAATGGGGCTTCCCCTTTTCAGTCAGATTTAACTACCAAGGTACAATTTACAGAAGCAGATCAGCAGATGAACTACAACAAACCCTTTTAAAATTAAATCTGACAGAACCCACAAGCAGCAACACTTCCACACGCAGAAGAATGGCATCATCTTCACCTTCAGGCAGCACCCAGAAAATTTCAGAACAAAATGGGAATCATTATTCTCACAAAAGAGACCGTTATGCCACATCATCCATGGACCAAGAAGATTCAGTGGACTGACATCCTAATTCCTGATATCTCTTCATTTATTATACTAAGAGATGGTTCTCTATAAAAAACCTGTATTTATAACTGAATGTAACTGCATTCTGATAGTCACACACTGTGTGGGATCATGTTACATTCCAGTTATATTTCTTAATACTTCTGATTCATATAGCCTTAGAATATATAAGTGAAATAAGGAAATTCTTGTTCAGTTATATATTATCAGGTAATAATAATAGATTTATTACTTTTTAGGACAAATATGTTCAATAATCCAGAAGTAATGGAAGCTTTTTCTTTCTTTTCTTAAAACAAATATATTATTACCTAACTAGTTCCTAGAATTATGTTTTTGTTTATTCTAATCTGAAGCAATACAACCTCAATTTTATGAGTTAACATATCTAAACAGTTACATATGAATAAAATATGTAATTGTTTACTCTAAAAGGGTTAAAATCCCAAAATAATTCAAACTATCTTTATCAATACCAAAGTTATTAACAGTACCTTTCTAACTGAATTATTTAGCCTAGGGCAAGACTAACCATATACAACCACCCTGGAATAAATAATTTCAACAAAAACTATATTCTGCACTCCAATTAATGAAACATCATTTTGATGTCTTTTGACATAGCACTTCTCTCCTGTAAGCGGAAGATCCGTGTACCCCCATTAGCCCTCCTCATTCTCCCAACCATATTATGTGGGAGTGTGACGAAGGCACTTATTCCCCTGAGAGAGATATTTATTCTCTTTCACGGGTAAATTGTGATTACTTGCAAAAAATAATTTATACAATGTATCATCTAATCTCTAATTTTTTGTTTACTCTTTACTCCAGAATTCACTGGTTTCTTTTCTATCTATTCATCTCTTCAGTCCACACAGGTTGATCTGCGCAGTCAGCTCTGCATAACAAAAAGTAAGTCAAAACTATTTGATCTATTGCCATGGCACCACTGAATATACTTTCCCTGAATGTTCAGGGAATAAATGTCCCTCAAAAAAGGACCAAAGCCTTCCGTACTTTCCATAACAAGAAGGCTCACATAGTATGCCTCCAAGAAACACACTTCACCAAAGATTCTACTCCAAAATATATTTCTCCTTTTTATCAACAAATTTACACGGCTTCTGCCTGTACCAAGCAAAGGGGAACTCTAATTGCATTTCACCGATCCACACCATTCACCTTATCATCAGAAATTAAAGACCCAGAAGGTAGATACCTGATACTCATGGGTTATATAATGGATACAGCAATCACGGTGATTTCCTACTACGCTCCTAACAAACAACCTACACCATTCCTCTCACATATATTACAAGTGATTAATACACACAAAATAGGAACAGTGATAATGTGTGGGGATTCGAACCAGGTCCTCCTCCCATTTCTAGATAAATCACATTTTACACCATCCAAAATAACCTCTAGATTACCTTTTTCTCAACTTCTTTCCAAATACAATCTGGTAGATTCATGGAGAGAAAGTAACCCAATGAAAAAGAAATTCACTTATTTCTCGCACCCTCATCAAACCTTCACCAGAATAGATCATATTTTTCTAACAATAGGAATGATACCAGAAATTATTGCATCAGATATAATTCCGATTCCGTGGTCTGACCATAATGCAGTATACACTACTATAGCCTCAGCCATACCAAAAGCGCATGACCCAACGTGGTACTTACCGGACATAATGCTCAAACACCCACTACATCAGATGGCCATTGAACAAGCTTTAAAGGAATACATATCAATTAATAATACAACAGACATCTCCCCAATAACACTGTGGGAAGCTCATAAGCCTGTCTTGCGTGGTACAATACAAAGACAAATGGCACTATTTAAACGGGAACGCAAAAATCTAGCAAAAAAACTAGAACTCAATTTTAATGCAGCCTACATATCATTTCAAGATAATCCATCTCAGAGTACAAAATCTCATCTGGAAAAATCTAGATTGGAATACGATCTATTTCTCACTGAGTCATTTGATAAATCCCTCAAACGCTCCAAACACAATTTCTACATGAATACAAACAAACCAGGTACATATTTGGCTCGGGCATTAAATTCAACTAACAAATCTTTCAAACCAATACGTTTGAAATTATCAAAAAATGTTTACACTTGTAATCCAGTTAAAATAGTCCATAAATTTCACTCACATCTCGCAACTTTATACAAGACAAACAATGAATTTAATCCTACAGAGGCTGAATCCTTCTTCTCAAAAATAACCTTACCTGAGTTATCTCAGAATCAAAAAAGCAGTTTGGATGAGCCTATAACTATAGATGAAGTTGCTAACGCCATAAAAGACCTAAAACTTAACAAAAGACCAGGACCAGACGGCTACTCGGCTTTATACTATAAAACATTCTCAGAAATACTCTCTCCCATTCTCACTAAAACTTTTAACAAACTTCTAGATGGACATTCTTTTCGGCAAGAAACACTAATGGCAATTGTTTGTATGATCCCAAAACCCCTTTCTGATGATACTTCCTGTGTGAATTATCGGCCTATCTCTCTGTTAAACCTCGATATTAAATTATTAGCAAAAATAATAGCAAAACGCCTCAATAGCATTATAGGAAAATTAATACATAGAGATCAAGTAGGCTTCATGCCAAATAGACAGGCAGGTGATAATATACGCAGGGCAGTGTTATTGGCACATATTGCTAAAAAACAGAAAATCCCTTTATGTTTTCTATCTCTCGATATTAAGAGGGCATTTGACACAGTATCCTGGCAATATATGCAATATTCATTACAAAAATGGGGTTTTGGACCCCACTTTTTAACATGAATCAAAGCATTATATAATAAACCCAAAGCCTATATAAAATATGCTGGATACAAATCTGAAGCCGTTAATATCGAAAGAGGTACCCGACAGGGTTGCCCATTATCTCCCTTATTATTTGCCCTTATACTCGAACCCATGGCCCAATACATCAGAACAAACCAAACTATAACTGGCATTGAAGTAGGAGGTATTACACACAAATTATGTATATTTGCAGACGATATATTACTCTTTCTATCATCACCACAGGTCTCTGGTCCTAACTTAATACCAGCTCTTGATGGATTTGCAGCCCTATCCGGCCTTATGATTAATCCTAAGAAATGCCTAGTGCTTAATATTTCACTCACAAACATGGAATTGATCCCGGCTAGGGCTGCACTCCCATTCACATGGGCAGAAAAATCAATCCCATATCTTGGAATTCATTTAACAGCATCTCATTCTGACTTATTCTCAACCAATTATCCTCCTGTATTAAGACAGATCACAAATCTAATAAAACAATGGTCGCAACTTCCTTTATCCTGGACTATTTATCAAAATGACTATTCTACCCAAATTGCTTTATCTATTCCAAATTGCTTTATCAAAATGACTATTCTACCCAAATTGCTTTATCTATTCAGAGTCCTCCCTATTCCAATTCCTTCCTATTTTTTGAGAATAGTACAAAAAAGAGCAACTTCGTTTATATGGGGCTCTTCTAAACCACGTATACCTATACACACACTACATCTTCCCAAAAATAAAGGAGGCCTGGGATACCCTAATTTTACTAACTACTACAGAGCAGCACATTTGGCCAGTCTGTCCAAATACCATGCAAAACAGGAAATCCCATTATGGGTATTTATAGAGGCTTCAGAAAATGACCCTCTATTAATATCAAATTTATTATGGCTTGATCCTAAAGACCGCTTTAAAATTCATAATCCCATAACTAAACACTTCTTATCTCTCTGGGATAAACTAAAAACCAAATATCAGTTACAATCTTCACACAATCCTCTCCTTTCTTTTATCAGAAATCCGGCCTTTTATCCGGCATGGATCTACCCAAATTCTTTTAAAGCTTGGACAACATCAGGCATTCAGACACTAAATGACTTCATAGCATCTAAATCATTCCTTTCATTCCCATCGCTTAGAGAAAAATATGATCTACCAAACTCTGAGATATTTAGATATCTCCAAATCAAAAATTTCTATACACCATTCCTAAAGGGGGATACACCATTATCCCAATTATCCATTTTTGATTAAATCTGTACAAAAGATCCATTTGCTAAAGGTACAATTTCATCACTTTATAATCAATTATATGGAGTAGCAAATCTTAATAGACCCTCTTACGTTCAGAGGTGGGAGGAGGACCTGGGACGAACTTTAGAAGACACGGACTGGTCTAACATATGGCTCACATCTAAGTCATCTTCACCCAACATCTTAGCACTGGAGACAAATTATAAAGTCCTAACTCGCTGGTACCTTGTACCCGCTAGAGTGGCAAAATATTCACCTAATACCTCAGCTCTTTGTTTTTGAGGATGCCCAGAAATAGGCACATATTTACACATATGGTGGACGTGCCCAGTAATCCAAACCTTCTGGAAGGAAGTCTTCGTGATTGCATCTAAAATATTTAAAAAAATAATACAACCAGATCCATATTTAACTTTACTTAATCTAAAACCGGAATGGTTAACACTCTCTCAATTCAAACTAATGATCCAGCTAATAACGGCTGCAAAACAAACAGTGGCCAAGGCATGGAAATCTCCTACATTGGTACTAGCAGAAACAATTCACAGAATGAATAATACAATGTCCCATGCTAAGATGGTAGCCATCGATCAAAATCAAATTCCAAAATTTGAAAAACTTTGGCATCCTTGGATAAAACAACAGTTCCTGTCAAACTTCAATGACTCTGTCCTGTTGCCATGGTAACAGATTAAATGACTTACAGAGACACCCATTCTAAGGCTTCAAAGAGAACTAAAAAGAATAATAAACTGACGAGCGGGACAACCTTGTGGACCATACCTCTACCTTTCAACCCTTTTTCTTCTTTCTCTTTCCTTTTCTCCACCTTACGATTAAAGCTCATTATCAGAATTTATTTGACCTATATACACTCTACTTGTAAACAATATGTATAGTAGGTATAAATCATTTAAATACCTACAAAAGTAACTAAGGAAATTATATATATCTTTAATTTAGGTTTACGTGAACCCAATGTTTAATATTTGAAATTTCATGATATTTACCTATATAAACCCTACTGTAAAACAATGAGCTTACTTTATAGATCCTTGTAAACTTACTTTATGTATCTTTATAACATTGTATACTCAATAAACTTCTTTTGACAAGGAAAAGTAAGTAAAAATTAAACAAAATAAGAATGCATCAAACAGGGGAGGAGGGGGAGGGAAAAAGGACATGGTCAGAATTACTGATTGTTTTTATTTTATTTGATTATATTCTATTCTATTATATTCTAAGAGAGAATATTATTATTGCGTTTTTCCAGAAACAAAGCTCTTTAAGAATGGAGCGAACGAAATGGCCTCATTCAATCCTGGGAAAGAGGTGGAATTTAATTTAAATATCCACCTCTGTTCATGCTGCAACAAAATTTTGTTCCAATCGCCGCCTCGTTCTGGTACATGAATACGATCGAGTGCGGCGAAGGACACTTTAGGCATTTTATAGTTGTGAATTTCCATCACATGTCGCCCAAGCGGTAGGTACGGGTTGCCAATTTGCATGTGGTAGACATGTTTGGATATTCGCCGGTGGAATTCTTGTTTCATCTTACCGACGTAATAAGCTCCACATTCACAAGACATGAGGTACACAACTCCTCGCGTCTGACAGTTGGTAAAGTGTGCCGGTTTGAAGGTTGTCCCATTTGGAAGATTGAAGATTTATTCACGTCTTATATATTGGCAAAAAGAACAGTGTCCACAGGGAAAAGATCCCAAGACGGAACAGTGTTTTCTTCTTTTTTGTGCACTTTTGAACTCACTTTGAACTAGTTTATCCCTTAGCGATGTAGCCCGTCTGTATGTGATCGAAGGGGTATCTGAGATGAACCTGCTGACTTTCGGATCATCCACAAGTATGGACCAATGCTTTCGAATAATGTTTCTGATCTCATTATGTTGTTTAGAGAAGCGTAGAATGACCCTGGTGGGATCCGTACCAGGGTCACCCTTGACCTTCTCTTTTAACAACAATCCGTATCGGGGTTGTGCGGCCGCTCGATTGTAAGCCCTGCGTAAGCAAGAGCGGCTGTAGCCCCGTGCTAACAATCTAGTTTGTAGTTTCTGTGCTTCTTGCTTGAAGAGAACCTCATCGGAACAGTTCCTGCGCAAACGCAGGTACTGTCCATATGGAATAGAATTCTTTAAGGCTGTAGGGTGAAAGCTGTCCGCATGGAGGATAGTATTTCCTGCGGTGCGTTTCCGAAACAGAGTACTGGAGATTTGGCCCTCAGGAGGACGTCTCAGCTGTACATCCAAGAAGGTTATTTGATCACGATCATAAGTCATAGTAAACTTTAAATTATGTTTATTTTGGTTAATGCGATCAAAAAACTTCAGTAACATTTCTTCAGGGCCCTCCCAGACGAGGAGGACATCATCAATGTATCGTCGCCACATACGTATGTGGCTCGTATACATGGCAAGGCCCTCGTCATCCCTAAGCGCCCTCTTCCACTCCCCCAGGTACAGGTTGGCGTAGGCCGGGGCACAGCATGTGCCCATAGCCATGCCCTGCACCTGGAGGTAGTGGGAGTTGTCAAACATAAAGGAATTATGATTCAGAATATATTCAAGTCCATTGATAATGAACTCGTTCAATGCTTCATCATATTTCTGATTATCTTGACCCCATATCTGCCACGCTTGCTAGGAAGATGCTGTTTGATAGACAAGCGGCCATAAAACTTAATCAGGGACTCATCAACGCAGACAACTTGATCGGGAGTAAACAAAGCTGCAAACTACTGGTTGAAGTGGTTTACGAGGGGCCGAATTTTGTGGAGCCGATCGTATCTAGGATCACCCCAAGGATGACAGAGTTCATTTTCATTGAGATGCATGAACTGCAAGATCTGCTCGTATTGTGTCCTGGTCATGGAGGCAGAGAACACGGGCATATGGTGAATTGGGTCAGTGGACCAATATGACCGCAACTTACTTTTTTTATGCCCATGAGGAGGGATAGGCCCAGGAAGGTCTTTGGAAACCGTAATAAGTTTCCAGTCTCTGACAAAGGTCAACTGGGGATTAGCGGCGATTTATTGACCAGCATACAAATTGCTTTGGTCCACAACAGATCTATAGAAATCTTCCATGAAAAACAGCGAAAAAAAATCAAGTGACGTAAAATCAACTGTTTCCATCTGAATTCCGGGTTGGCCAGTGAATGGGGGAAGTACGGGTGCTGCAGAAGTGGTGGGCTCCCAAATCAGATTGGCAAATGCAGCAGGAAGGGCACTATGGGCTCGACGGGTCTGTGTTTGTCTTCTTGGTGGCTGCGGGACTCTAGTTGTGCTAGCCACCTCACCAGCTTGAACTGCACTTATGGGACTTGCCACGTTACAAAGTGTTACTGCAGTGCTGGATGAACATCCAAGATGTACTTGGCCGCTGGTGCTTGCCAGTTCACCAGAAGGATGAGCGCCACTAGTACTGGCCCTCTTCTCCATACGAGAATCTTGCACCTCAACAACAGCAGAAGAATGGGGTCTGGTATGCCTGACCTTGGCAGGGACCACTACTTCGTCATCAGAGCTATCTGTCAGGGTGTCGCTGCTGTCTACTGGTTCGTATTCTGAGCCAGAATCGGACAGATGGGTGACTTCCTCTTCACTCTCATCTGTCAGGCACAGAAATGTGTAGACCTCTTCACTAGTGTACCTTTGATTGGAAATTTTGGTCTCTAAATTTACTTGTACACTAGTGAGACTCGCGGGAAAAAAAGCACACCTGACTGTCAGCCACTACTTCAAACGCTACCAAAAAAAACTGTTAGCGTTCGCAGGGATCAGGCCTGACTCTTGGAATGCTGCAGTTATGTGTTTAGTGTTTTGTAAGTGACAGTGATCGATTGATACTGCATTTGGGTGGGCTTGGCTGGGCGGAGGGGCTAAACACAGGTGCTAGCAGGTATGCGGGCCAATCCCACTAACACTGTGTTTTTGGGGACGCTAGTATAGATCTGATTAGATCAGATATTGATCTGTTCAGACACTATACTACTAAGGGACGTTTATGGTGCGTGCGTGGGTGTTAGCGCTACTGGCACTAATCTGACGCTGCCTGGGGCGACACAGACCCTAACTGATGCTAAAACCTAACTGATATCACTCGCCGAGAGTCAGGGGGTCAAACCTTTATTTAGGTAATATATGGCGGGTGCCTTGACGCTCTAAAAAAATAACTAACTAACCAGCGTCACCCGTGACACTAATATGGTGATCACTGGTAACAGGGGGTGCTCAAGGGGTTAAACCTTTATAAGGGGGCTTTAGGGGGGTCCCTAGACCTATCTGGGCCTACCACTAAGTACCCTAACATTTATTATTGTCACAAATGACACCAGTACAGTGATCAAAAAAAATAATATGAACACTGCACTGGGTGACATAATGACAGGTAGGGAAGGGGTTAACTTGTCGGGGGGGGGTGACAAGTTTGCCTATGTGTACTGTGTCAGTGTAGTGTTGGTGAAACGTACTCTGAGATGTCTTCTCTCCTCTCTCTGGAACGCAAAAGAGTTCTACGAGGGGAGATGACATCACTTCCCCTGCCTGTGTTTACACTTACACAGGCAGGGGAAGGATTTCATTCGCCAGAACCGATCACCAGGTCCAGGCCAGAAATCATTGGCCTGGGCACTGATCGGTTCTGAAGCGAATTTGATCTTCACGGCCACTTAGGGGGCGCGTGACCCCTTGGCGGCCACGCACCCAATGTACAGCTACGACGCTTCGCCCAGCCAGGCCAACCTGCCGCAGTATAACTTCAGCGGCTGGTCCAGAACTGGTTAAATGACATTTTTTCGTTTAGAAATTTCATTTTGCTGTAGTACTGTTATGAACATGGGAAAGATGCACTACTTTACAGGTAGACTAAGGAAATCCCCCAGGCACGATATTTAAAGGAATATTTCATTTTTATTGTTTCGGTTTAAGCATTATTAAAATCACTGCTTCTGTAAAAACGTCAGTTTTTACAACTTTTTCTTGCATTGATACATGTCCCCTGGGGCAGGACCCAGGTCCCCATACACTTTTTATGGCAATAACTAGCATATAAGCCTTTAAAATGAGCACTTTTGATTTTTCACATTCGTGTCCTATAGGCTTTAACAGGGTTCGCACAATTTTTTTGCCTGTTCGCATGTTCTGCTGCGAACTGAACTGGGGGGGTGTTTGGCTCATCCCTAATTGAGACACACTTGATATATAAAAATAGTTTTATCAAAAATAAAGACTTTGGCTATTCTGTTAGTGTCAAAATGGTGGTAGAGCTGTGATTGCTTTAATATGTGTGACAGATCCTGGGAAGCCAGTGACCACATTTCTGATGAACATATTTGCATTGCAGACAACCTTGATGTTCTGGGAGTGGTGCCCCTTCCTATTATGGTAGATGTGCTCTTTACCAAAGGTGGCAAAAAAAGGCACATGAGTACTGTCTATGACACCTATGACACCTATGACATTGGGGATCCCAGCTACCGCATAGAAATTGTTCTTAATCTGATCCCACTCCTGACGTGTGGTAGGCATGTAGATATATTTGGGGGCAATTTTCCTGAAACCCTGCAGGGTCTTAGCAAGCAAATGTGAAAAGGATGGATGTGATACTCCAACCACCTTGCCAAGAAAGTGCAGGACTTAGTTATGGGTAGAATGGCGTGACTGCACAGTGTGGTTGGCTTCAGAAAAAGGCACAATTCCCCAAACAGCAGCGTAATCAGCTACTTAGCCAGACAAATTTAGCGAACACTTCTGCTTCAAGGAAATCATCCAGCAAGCTGCGCTGCTTAAAGGAATGTGGACGCATGACAACCACTCTTCTTCTCCTTGCCCTCCTTGACCCGGGCGTCACGGATCAGGGTCAGGGTAATGACAGCAGCCCTTTACCCCGTGATCGTTCCGTCCAATGACAAGCATGTCCGGTTCAGCTCCTCCCTCTCCTCACACCGATCGGTACAGTGTGCAAGGAGAGGAGGGAGCGGGTGCAGCAGCACTGTGGGCTGGATCTGACGTTCCCACAGCGCTGATCTGTGCCCATCCATGGCTCATCCATTCTCATTCATGCTCATCCATCCTCATTCATGCTCATCCATCCCCATCCATGGCTCATCCATCCCCATCCATGGTTCATCCGTGCCACATCAGTGCTCATCTATGCTACATCAGTGCTCATCCATGCCACATCCATGCCACATCAGTGCTCATCCGTGCCACATCCATGCCACATCAGTGCTCATCCATGCCACATCAATGCCACATCAGTGCTCATCTGTGCCACATCAGTCCTCATCCATGCCACATCAATGCCACATCAGTGCTCATCTGTGCCACATCAGTCCTCATCCATGCCACATCAGTGCTCATCCGTGCCACATCAGTGCTCATCCGTGCCACATCCATTCCACATCACTGCTCATCCGTGCCACATCCATGCCAGATCAGTGCTCATCCATGCCACATCCATGCCACATCAGTGCTCATCCATGCCACATCAGTGCTCATCCATGCCACATCAGTGCTCATCCATGCCACATCAGTTCTCATCCTTGCTACATCCATGCCACATCAGTGCTCATCCGTGCCACATCCATGCCACATCAGTGCTCATCCATGCCCCATCAGTACTCATCCATGTCTCATCCATGACACATAAGTGCTCATCCACGCCACATCCTTGCCTCTACCGTGCCACATCCATGGCACATCAATGCTCATTCATGCCACATCTATGCCACATCAGTGCTCATCCATGCCACATCTATGCCACATCAGTGCTCATCCATGCCACATCCGTACCACATCAGTGCTCATCCATGCCACGTCAGTTCTCATCCGTGCCACATCCATGCCACATAAGTGATAATCCGTGCCACATCCATACCACTACAGTGCCCATCAGTGCCACTACAGTGCCTCACAAAAGTGTAATAGGTAGTCAAATTAGATTTGAAATGTATGTTCCTAGAACACCTAATGGTGCTCCCTGCATGTTGGGCCTCTGTATGTGGCCAGGCTGTGGAAAAGTCTCACACGTGTGGTATCGCAATACTCGGGACGAGTAGCAGAATATATTTTGGGGTGTAATTTTTGCTACATACATGCTATGTGTTAGAAATATCTTTGAAAATGACAATTTTGTCTAAAAAAAAAAAAAATGCGTTTTCATTTCCTGTCCACATTTTCCAAAAACTTGTGAAAAAAAAAGACATGTTCAAAAGACTCATTATGCCTCATAGATTATATTTTGGGGTGTTTACTTTCCAAAATGGGGTCTTTTTTGGGCATCCATTGTCCTGATGCTCCAGGATCTTCAAAACTGTAATGCCCCGTACACACGGTCGGACTTTGTTCGGACATTCCGACAACAAAATCCTAGGATTTTTTCCGACGGATGTTGGCTCAAACTTGTCTTGCATACACACGGTCACACAAAGTTGTCGGAAAATCAGATCATTCTGAATGTGGTGATGTAAAACACGTACGTCGGGACTATAAACGGGACAGATGGCAAATAGCTTTCATCTCTTTATTTATTCTGAGCATGCGTGGCACTTTGTCCGTCGGATTTGTGTACACACGATCGGAATTTCTGACAACGGATTTTGTTGTCGGAAAATTTTATATCCTGCTCTCAAACTTTGTGTGTTGGAAAATCCGATGGAAAATGTGTGATGGAGCCTACACATGGTCGGAATTTCCGACAACGAGGTCCTAGCACACATTTTCCATCGGAAAATCCGACCGTGTGTACGGGGCATAAGAGGTAGTCAAAAAATTATATGTGTAATTTATGCTCCTAGAACACCTGACTGTCCTCCCTGCATGTTGGGCCTCTGTATATGGCCTGGCTGTGTAAAAGTCCCACATATGTGGTATTACCATACTCAGGAGAAGTAGTAGAATGTGTTTTTGGGTGTATTTGCAAGTATGCATATGCTGTGTGTGAGAAATAACTTATTATTGTGACAATTTTGGGGAAAAAAAAATCTTCACTTTGCAAAGAATTGTGGGAAAAAAATTACAAACTCACCATGCCTCTTACTAAATACCTTGGAATGTCTACTTTCCAAAAAGGGGTCATTTGGGGGGTATTTGTACTTTCCTGACATTTCAGGGCCTCAAGAAATGAGTTAGGCCGTCAGTACATCAGGTATGATCAATTTTCAGTGATTGGCACAATAGCTTGTGGACTCTATAACTTTCACAAAGACCAAACAATATACACTGATTTATGTTATTTTTACCAAAGATATGTAGCAGTATATATTTTGACCAAAATGTATGAAGAAAAATTACTAATTTGCAAAATTTTATAACAGAAACAAAGAAAAATGCATTTTTTTTACAAAATTTTCAGTCTTTTTTCTTTTATAGCGCAAAAAAAATAAAAACTCAGTGGTATTAAATACCACCAAAAGAAAGCTCTATTTGTGTGAAAAAAAAAAAAAAAAAAAACTTCATATGGGTATAGTGTTGCCTGACTGAGTAATTGTCATTCAAATTGTGAGAGCACTGAAAGCTGAAAATTGGTCTGGTTAGGAAGGGGGTTTAGGTGCCCAGTGGGCAAGCAGTTAAGGACTAGCCAAATGTTCAATAGATTGTGAATTGATGCCCTTTTTTAAACAATTCCATGCCCTGCCCATTGAGGTGTGATGACTGAAGTCATCACTTCATCATTACCACATGCCTGAACCACTACCTAATTACCGCATGCATTTATTTAAATATTTCCATCAGTGAATTGAGTTTAACGTCTTTTCATGTGATATTTACCGAGTGTTTTCAGCGTTTTGCTGCACAAAAATGGCATAGTGAATTGACAGTTTCAAGATCGCATGCGATAATTTGAAAAAATGTGTCCGGACACATAAATACTGCATACGATTTGGATCAAATGGAGCCAATTGTATATAAGTAATATATGGGCAAATGGACTATTCTCTCTACTTTCAATAAATCTTAAATGTTCAGCGTTTCTCACGTGTTTGATGATGGTGTTTGATAATATTTTTTACAGGGGCATTCCAACTGAACAATTATTCTCATGGTTGAGCAATTTATAAACTGGGGAATCCAGAATTTCTTAGATCTGACTAAACCATAAAATAGTTTTGTCTTGTGCACAAAAGGGCAGATCTGGCAGGACCTACAGGGATACATTTGTTTTATCTTGGGCAGACCTGGTAACCAGAAGTCATAAGATTTCCTTGTAAACTCCAAATTGTTCATCATTCACATTTTTGGTTCTTCTGACTACCAGTTGTGGGTAAGGTTCCACAATTTTCACTATCTTCGGGCACAGTTGTAACACATGCCAATGGTTGGCCAATATGCACATACATTTCTGCCAGTTAAAGTCAAATTGTGTGATTAATCATATGAGCAGGACCATATTATTATTATTATTATTATTATTAATAGGTACCCGCTCTATTTCCATTTTATTTTCCAGTTGTGGGGACAAAAGTTCCATGATTACTAACAGCTTTTGCTCAACTTTAACAAAAACATTTGTGGCGACACCCTCTTTTCCCAAATCTCTGATATATTGATTTAACCTCTTGATTGTAGTTTGCTTTGTAGTACATTTATGACAGAAAAAATGTCCCCCTGGATTTCTACTTAGAGGATGATGGCTGTATTTTGCGCATTTTATATTATTTGTATTTTGGGTGATGGCTTGTAGCATGCAACTGTCATGAAAGGGTTCACAGTATACCAGTGTCCACCAGCGGGTGTCTTCCAACATCCAGGACTTGTAATAAGAGGATTCACCTGCTGGTGGCACTGTTGGATCCTTGGGCCATAGTACCAGTGTCCACCAGCGGGTGTATTCCGGCAGTGTGGAGCAGACAGCATCTCCTGCACTCAGGTGTTACGTGAGGTCAATTACTGGCAGTCTCATAAATACCCGGCAAGCCCTCACATGCTTGCCTTGGTATCTTTCTCCCTGCGCCATGACCTTGCTGCCTGTATCCTGACCTTGAGCCTGTCTGACCTGATCTGATCCGAACCCTATCCCGAGCCCATCCTGGACCTGTCCCTCCTGTTTCCTGATTTCCTGGATCCCTGCTCTGCAGCCTATCCATCCATCCTCTCCCTGTCCTGTTGGTTTCCCGTCCTTACCCATCTGCTGACCTCCCTGTGTATGACCTTGGCCTGGCTTTTGTTTAAGATTCCGGTATCTCCATTTATTTGTATATACTATTTGTTGTTGGTGGGTCTGTCTGGTTGGTTTTGCACTGTTTGTATTTACTTACTTATCACCTATTTAAATAAACACCATTATTATTCACTTACATGCGTTTCTGGTTTCCTCTGTGCAGTCCACACAGTCTGGTATACTAAATTCCCTGACAGCAACAATGTGTAACATAGTAGGTAAGGTTAAATAAAGACAATAGTCCATCCAGTTCAAACTGTAGGTGGCGGTGCACGTGTGTCAGTGTCTATGATTATTTCCTATATCCCTGTATGTTGTGTTCAAGATGCACAACTAATGCCCTGTACACACGATAGGATTTTCCGACAACAAAATCCATGGATTTTTTCTGACGGATGTTGGCTCAAACTTGTCTTGCATACACACGGTCACACAAATCTTGTTGGAAATTCCGAACGTCAAGAACGCAGTGACGTACAACATGTACGACGAGCTGAGAAAAATGAAGTTCAATAGCCAGTGCGGCTCTTCTGCTTGATTCTGAGCATGTGTGGAACTTTGTGCGTCGGAATTGTGTACACACGATCGGAATTTACGACAACGGATTTTGTTGTTGGAAAATTTGAGATCCAGATCTCAAATTTGGGCATACAATGGTTATGGGGGTCCTGGTACTGCTGTGGGGGACATGTATCAATGAAAAAAAGTTTGTAAAAAATGTAATTTTTAAATGAGCAGTGATTTATTGATGCTTAAAATTGAAAAATTCCTTACAATAGTGCCTGGGGGGGTCCCCTTAGTCCACCTGTAAATGTACTGTGTATAAAAGCTGCCACAACAATAATTGCATTTATAAAGCATAAAAATGCCATTTTCTTTATTTTGTAAGCAATGGCTTGGGGAGCCAGTCTGTATGATGAGGCCACAATGTAGTGCACAGGAAACAAGATTAGAGATTTTTTGGATAAATTCTGGTGTCTCTACCACAGACTTTGGACTTTTACTTCTGTAACGGGTGCGAAAAAGCTGTTCTTTGGGTGTCGGTGGCGCCTTCACACCGTAACTCTATAAAGGTACTCTTGATGAAAGCAAGTATTGGCCTTGCTGTCAAAAATTGCAATGATATGCACCTGTCAAACAGGTGCGGAAAAATTGTTCTTTGGGTGTCAGTGGCGCATTCACACCCTAACCCTATAGAGCAGGCTTGTCCAAAGTCTGGCCCGTTTTCCGGTTTCATATGGTCCCACTGGTAATTTGGATATATATATCTTTTGTGGCCCCCAACGAATCCCCAAGCGCCGTTAGATATATACTGTATTTATCGTTCCTCAGAGGGGACAGGGAGGGGGCGGGATGAGTGCCATCAGATTACATACAAGAGAATCTCCTGTTTACTTGGAGGCCTCTGTAATAGGAAGTCCCATCTCCTGGGCTGGCATTGGACGACTGTTCTGTCTATTATAGGAGGCGGGACTTTGTATTAAAGAGGCCGCAGAGTAAACAGGAGATTCTCCTATATGTAATCTGTTGATGCTCTTCCCGCCCCCTCCCTGTCCCCTCCGAGGCTGCAGATGGGCATGGATCAGGCTGCACTGATGGCACTTGTGAGGCTGCATTCATGGCACTTGTGAGGCTGCATTTATGTCAGTGGTGAGGCTGCATTCATGTCAATGGTGAGGCTGCATTCATGTCAATGGTTAGGCTTCATTCATGTCAATAGTGAGGCTGCATTCATGGCAATAGTGAGGCTGCATTCATGGCAATAGTGAGGCTGCATTCATGGCACTGGTGAGGCTGCATTCATGGCACTGGTGAGGCTGCATTCAGAGGCTGCATTCATGGCAATAGTGAGGCTGCATTCAGAGGCTGCATTCATGGCAATAGTGAGGCTGCATTCAGAGGCTGCATTCATGGCAACGGTGAGGCTGCATTCATGGCAATGGTGAGGCTGCAGATGGGCACCGAATAGGCTGCATTGATGGGCACTGATCCTTATTTTGCTTCACAGTTCTTTTTTTAAAATTACATTTTTTTCCTGAAACTTCCCTCTTAAAGTGAAGGTGCGTGTTATACGCTGATAAATACGGTATATCCAAGTAACACGCCCAAGCTCATCCTTAGTCCTGATTGGCGCTCGGGGATACGTTGGCGGCCACAAAACATATATAATATAAATATATATATATATATATATATATATATATGTAGCGCTATAATCTACCGCTTATATGTAAATTTAGTGGGTCATCTGTTCTGTACATAGTTCAAATGTAATCTATGACTAAATTAGCCTCTGTTCCAGCATTGGCTGTGTTGCGTGCAGTTCTGCACTGTTGCCTGTAGGTGTCGTTGTCTCCATAGGTCAGTGTTGGAAAGCAACAAGCTGAAGTATATTGAGTGCTTTTCTTTCTCGGAGGCAACTTGGCAGAGGTGGTCTGCTGCTGTGCACTCTGGGAGAGGGTACTTAAGGGGCAGACGCCATTTTTCTTTCTCTTTCCCCTGCTGGCCCTCCTGGCCTAAAGGTATGTGACAGGGAGTTCTATCTCGTGGCTCTCCAGGCCAGAGGGTTGCGTTGCTGCAGCCGTGTAAGTGGGCCCAGAAGCCTGTCTGGGGCCTACTACTATGGATCCCGGACGATTGAGAAGACCCAGGGGAGCACCCGTCTTTGGAGATGACCAAGTGGAACGCTGGTATCTTAGGAGGGGCCTGGTGACTAAATTGGAGGATGCATCTTAATCTAATCTATCGCAAGTACTGCCGGGTCGGCTTAAAGGTTCTGGTACTGTGTTGCTGTTCATCTAAAACTACTACGTCCTGTGGAAGAGGATCGTACAGTTGAACTGTTCTTCTCAAGTCTGTGGCAGAGACTTTTTGTTCGTGCTACACTCCGGCTGCTAGGTCAGTGAGAGAAACCTATCTGGGTGAGCAAAGGTTTAATCTTGGACTGAAGGTATATTCGTCCCCGAGATTTCAAGTCCTCAGTGATATGAAGAAAATGGTATTTGAACCTCCCTGCAACTCTTCTTCTACCTCTTTCCTGCTACTTCTTCAAGTTACTTCCTATTAAAGCATTGAAAAAGTACTAATGTGACTGGTGCCTACATTGTCAGGGACAAAGCTCAACATGGACTCTAAGTTCTGGTATTGGTGAAACTTAAGGTAAAAAGGTGATGGTAACAGCCCGATTTAACTCAGCAGCTCCTTCGGGGGTTAGTGCTACATATATATATATATAAATATAAATATAAAACACCCGGGCTCATCCTTAGACTCTTCACCACATGCAGCCACAAAGGCAAGAGAATTATTGTTGGGCAGTGTATTAGTTAATTTGCATTTAATTTTAATGGTTCAAAGAATGTCAGGCAAAATGGTCAGCCCTCACGCATGTTCACTTCATCAAATCTGGCCCTCTTTGAAAAAAGTTTGGACATCCCTGCAGTAACGTAATGAAATATACGGCGTTAAACTTGAAGTAACGTACAGAACTATATTCGGCGTTAATGTCAGGTCTGCCAGGAGACTCTAACCGTCCCTCCAGTTTCCTGACCGGTAGTCTTGTTATCCCAGTATCAGGTGGAAGGGCGGTTGAGATCCTGCAGCCAAAAATATGGGATCACAAAGGGAAGTGCAAACAGGAGGCAGACGTGTTGACGTCATCGCGGTGTAGTGTGTGTGTAGATGGGTGTCTGCTAGCCGGACGGCATTTTCTACGAGCTTTTTATCTTCCACTTTGATGTAAGTGCAAATTTTTACTTTTAATAAAATCGCTGTTTTATGGATTCACACTATGGTGAGTTTTTTTTCCATCCTTCGTGACCCGGATCGCTGGTCCAATCACTGAGCTGTGTTCTCCCGGCCTATCCTCAGCCTAATTTCAAGTGATTTGATGTTGGTGCTAGTCTGATGTCCGATTACAGGCTTGATATTGCTTGCCCTCTGGTAAGCGTGCATTTTGTATGGTGGAGGTTCACTATCTATGTTTTTTTTCTCTGCACAGAAGGATCGATTTATTTACATTCACTTCACTGGATTTTACATATATATTTTTTCACTGGACTGTTTTTTTGTTATACCCTTTCATTTGGGGATTTATCACTCAATTTCTTAGTTGTTAAGTTGTTGTAATACACTTTCACTGGAGTGTTTATATCAATCTTATAGAGCAGCTTTTTTGCTAGTTTTCTATGTCACTGTGTTTGTATATATCCTACAAATTTGAGCTGCAGCTTTCCACTTGTATTTATTTATTATTTTTTAGTTTCGGTGCGGTATTTATTTTTTGTTTTTCAAGTGCAAACAGACTAAATTAAGGAACACCAAACAAACAACTCACAGTTGGTATTGGTGTCCTTTTATGAAGCAGTGAAATATATTCTATTAACCTTCTATGAGGAGGTGAGTTGCCATCTAGATAAAGGAAGGCCAGTAGACGTGGTGTATCTGAATTTTGCAAAAGCGTTTGACACAGTTCCCCATAAACGTTTACTGTACAAAATAAGGTCAGTTGGCATGGACCATAGGGTGAGTACATGGATTGAAAACTGGCTACAAGGGCGAGTTCAGAGGGTGGTGATAAATGGGGAGTACTCAGAATGGTCAGGGGTGGGTAGTGGGGTTCCCCAGGGTTCTGTACTGGGACCAGTCCTATTTAATTTGTTCATAAACGACCTGGAGGATGGGATAAACAGTTCAATCTGTGTATTTGCAGACGATACTAAGGTAAGCAGGGCAATAACTTCTCCGCAGGATGTGGAAACCTTGCAAAAAGATCTGAACAAATTAATGGGGTGGGCAACTACATGGCAAATGAGGTTCAATGTAGAAAAATTTAAAATAATGCATTTGGGTGGCAAAAATATGAATGCAATCTATACACTGGGGGGAGAACCTCTGGGGGAATCTAGGATGGAAAAGGACCTGGGGGTCCTAGTAGATGATAGGCTCAGCAATGGCATGCAATGCCAAGCTGCTGCTAACAAAGCAAACAGAATATTGGCATGCATTAAAAGGGGGATCAACTCCAGAGATAAAACGATAATTCTCCCACTCTACAAGGCTCTGGTCCGGCCGCACCTGGAGTATGCTGTCCAGTTCTGGGCACCAGTCCTCAGGAAGGATGTACTGGAAATGGAGCGAGTACAAAGAAGGGCAACAAAGCTAATAAGCTAATAAAGGGTCTGGAGGATCTTAGTTATGAGGAAAGGTTGCGAGCACTGAACTTATTCTCTCTGGAAAAGAGACGCTTGAGAGGGGATATGATTTCAATTTACAAATACTGTACTGGTGACCCCACAATAGGGATAAAACTTTTTCGCAGAAGAGAGTTTAATAAGACTCGTGGCCACTCATTACAATTATAAGAAAAGAGGTTTAACCTTAAACTACGTAGAGGGTTCTTTACTGTAAGAGCGGCAAGGATGTGGAATTCCCTTCCACAGGCGGTGGTCTCAGCGGGGAGCATTGATAGCTTTAAGAAACTATTAGATAATCACCTGAATGACCGCAGCATACAGGGATATACAATGTAATACTGACACATAATCACACACATAGGTTAGACTTGATGGACTTGTGTCTTTTTTCAACCTCACCTACTATATAACTATATATTCTACAATCGCTTCAGACACTGGAGAACGGCCCCTGATACTGGAATCTCGTGAGACTTTACGAGATTACAGCACCAGAAATTCACAGAAATACAGAGATGTCAGTTTATTAAGCAGTGATAAATTATCACTGCTCAATACACTGACAGACGGCGTGGTTAATGTTAAAAAAATAAGGAGTCCCCCCACATTATATATATATATGTATACACACACACACATTATATATACATGTATATGCACACACATTATATATATATATATATATATATATATATATATATATATATATATACATATATATATATATATATATATATATATATATATATATACATACATATATATATATATATATATATATATATATATATATATATATATATATATATATATATATATATATATATATATATATATATATATGTGTGTGTGTATATATATATATATATATATATATATGTGTATACACATAAATATGACAGGGGGACATGGTTACAGTGTTGAGGGGTCTGAACGAGGTAGAGGGAAGTTAAAAATCTTCCTCCTTCCCTATCAGATCCCTCAAGATTCTCTCTTCACTCCCCGATTCTCCACCTCTGAGCTGGTGAATCGGGGAGTGTGAATTCTTACACAGATCGCCAGTGAAGCGCTGAGATCGCAGCTTCATAAACTGGCCGTTACTGTGTCATTCAATGAGGATTCTCCATGTGCAGAGATCATCGGCGGGAGAACAAGTTCAAACACTTCTCCCCCCGATTATCTCTGTTTCATAAACTGTTTATGGACTGTGATCAGTGGCGATCCTTGGGATCACCGCTGATCACTGCTTCATAAACGGACACCAGAGAGTGAAGTCAGCGAACCCCGATCAAAGTAATCCAAAGGAGTAGTCCAAGAGGCAAGGTCAGGAACAGGCACAGTCGGCAACAGTGATCAGCGAAATCCAAAGGAGTAGTCCAAGAGGCAAGGTCAGGAACAGGCATAGTTGGCAACAGTGATCAGCGAAGTCCAAAGGGGTAATCCAAGAAGCGGAGTCAGGAACAAGCGGAAATCAGGAACCAGCAAAACAATATCATATACCAACAAGCAGTAACAGGAACCTATGCTAGGGTGAAGACAGGAAGGGGAAGTGATGATTTATAGGGTCACTAGAACAGGTGACCGCCTATAGCTGGTCACAGTGTGGATCAACATCCAAACTCAAGGAGCAGAACATAACAAGGATACTACGATGCCCCCCGACCTATTTGGGTTTGGATGGATGCTTAAAGTGGAACAACCTGACCAGCTGTGGGGCATGAACATCACGAGCCGGTACCCAAGTCCTTTCAGAAATAGAGTAGCCTTTGCAGTCCACCAGATACTTTAATTGTTTACCCTTACGTCGATAATCCAGAATTTTATTAATTTTGTATTCTTTATGGTCATCAACCGAGACAGGAGAAGGACGACTAGAGGGTAGAGAAAACTTATTTTTGTAAAAGGGCTTTAGCAAGGATACATGAAACATATTGGGAATCTGAAGGTGTGGGGGCAAACAAAGTTTATAGGCCACTGGGTTAACTTGACAAAGAATGTGAAATTTAGGAGAGGGTTGTCATAGTTTGATATTCTTAGTGGATAACCAAACAAGTTGATTGAGCGGATAATGGGGTGCAGGTCTTCTGCGACGGTCCGCATACCCTTTGTATCTGTGAACAGACTGAAGCAAAACTTTTCTCATGTCTCTCCAGTGTTTAGTTAACCTGGTCACAATGTTTGCTGCCGCAGGTACCTCTACCAGAGACGATTGAAAGGGGAAAACTCTGGGTTGATACCCAAAGGCAGCTTGAAAAGGAAAACATTTTAAACAGGAGTGCCATTGTGAATTGTGCGCTAATTCAGCTAGAGATAGCATCTCACTCCAGTTGTCATGTTCAGCATTAACATAAGCCTTAGATAGGTCTCTAAATCTTGATTCACCCTTTCTGTTTGGTCATTAGATTGGGGGTGGTATTCAGAAGACAGGGAATTCTTAAAACCCTGATGTTTGCAAACAGCCTTCCAGAACGAAGATATGAATTAGGTGCTAGAGTAGTATTTCTTTAGCTTAGGGCCCCATTGCAGGTAAATTTAGCCAGGACTGTGCTTTAGGCTGGGCCTGGTTGTTGTGATTTGGGACTGGGAGTGTTCAGTGTAGTGGGGGGTGTAGCCACCTGTGCTCTGACACAGTGATGCCTCCCCTGCTTTCAGATGGATGGTTCTGGAAGAGGGGTTGGACTTGAGATCTGAGTGGCAGGTAGCTCATATGAGGAGCCCTGACCAATTATCTTGCGGTATTGGCACGGGGCAGGCCTCTCATATAAGCTGGGGTCACATGCTTCCAGGGGGGAGTTCTAGAAAGAAGGAACAGACAATGGAGTACTAAGTTGCCGTTCCGGGCATCCCCACACAGGGATGAGCCGTGCACGGAGGAGGGATGGAGGAACCATCAGGAGGGAGCTTAAGATAAAGATCATCCTTAAAGAAGTATCAAGCTGCTGTGACCGGGGAACACAGGACTTGCATGCTGGAGGAGATCTGGAATGAAGAAGAAGCAGTCAAGCGGGGGAGAGTAGAGCAGCGTTCTGTGACACAGAACTATTATCCTCCTAAAGAAAGGTCAGTGCAGAATGCTGTGGCCGGGGAACACAGCGTTGATAGTCCTGGACTGGATGAAAGCAGTGGTCCGCTCACTGTCATGTGTCAGGTCGTCGTGTGGAGATATCAAGTCATTTCCGGCCTGGTTAGCACAATGGTAGTGCCTTCCAAAGACTATGTGGCTGTCTGATTCTCTGGGCCATTGGGGAGAAGCAGTGTGCGCTTCTGGCTTTTTGATTCGCATGGACAATCCCATCATGGTCAACAAGGAGGAATTATTCAGAGTGATTCTTCTTTGTTCAAATGGAAGTGAAGAAATAGGATATCAGTGTGTTTTTTAGCAGTAAGGATTTCCACAAAGAAAGTGGTAGTAATAGTCTGCAGAAGAGTTATTCAAACTAAAAGAGACTGGGGTGTAAGGAGTGTATCCAGTTTCTTGCAAGGCCACGGCCGCTGAATAAGTAACTACAACTTGCAATGTGCTAAATGCTATGGGCATCTCATATTATCCTTCTCCCATCCAAGTAGTATTCTGAAATAAATATAACAAAAACTATGAAACTGACTGTTGTTTGCTTTAATTGATCGTGGGAAGTATGGCAGCAGGGTGATTGGCGGATTGCTAAGTAACCAAATCAGCAGCCCTTACGGGGGTACCGCTACACGATATATCCAAGTAACACACCCAAGCTCATCCTTAGTCCTGAGTGGCTCTCGGGAATTCGTTGGGGGCCACAAATCCAATGAATTCGTTGGGGGCCACAAATCTTCATCAAATCTGGCCCTCTTTTTTAAAAAAGTTTGGACATCCCTGCAGTAACGCAATGAAATATACAGCGTTAAACTTGCAGTAACGTACAGAACTATATTCGGTGTTAATGTCAGGTCTGCCAGGAGACTCTAACCGTCCTTCCAGTTTCCTGACCGGTAGTCTTGTTATCCCAGTATCAGGTGGAAGGGTGGTTGAGATCCTGCAGCCAAAAATAAGGGATGACAAAGGGAAGTGCAAACAGACTAAATTAAGGAACACCAAACAAACAACTCACAGTTGGTAGAGAGTGTCAGCAAACCCCGATCAAAGTAATCCAAAGGAGTAGTCCAAGAGGCAAGGTCGGGACTAGGGACAGTCGGCAACAGTGATCAGCGAAGTCCAAAGGAGTAGTCCAAGAGGCAAGGTCGGGAACAGGCAGAGTTGGCAACATTGATCAGTGAAATCCAAAGGGGTAATCCAAGAAGCAGAGTCAGGAACAAGCGGAAGTCAGAAACCAGCAAAACAATATCATACACTAACAAGCAGTAACAGGAACCTATACTAGGGCGAAGACAGGAAGGGGAAGTGATGATTTATAGGGTCACTAGAACAGGTGACTGCCTATAGCTGGTCACAGGGTGGAACCAGCATCCGAACTCAAGGAGCAGAACATAACAAGGCTACTATGATGCCCTCAACCTATTTGGGTTTGCATGGATGCTTAAAGTGGAACAACCTGACCAGCTGTGGGGCATGAACATCACGAGCCGGTACCCAAGTCCTTTCAGCAATAGAGTAGCCTTTCCAATCCACCAGATACTGTAATTGTCTACCCTTACGTCGATAATACAGAATTTTACTAATTTTGTATTCTTGATGGTCATCAACCGAGACAGGAGAAGGACATTTAGAGGGTAGAGAAAACCTATTTTTGTAAAAGGGCTTTAGCAAGGATACATGAAACATATTGGGAATCCGAAGGTGTGGGGGCAAACAAAGTTTATAGGCCACTGGGTTAACTTGACAAAGAATGTGAAATTTACAAGAGGGTTGTCATAGTTTGATGTTTGATGTTCTTAGTGGATAACCAAACAAGTTGATTGAGCGGATAATGGGGTGCAGGTCTTCTGCGACGGTCCGCATACCCTCTGTATCTGTGAACAGACTGAAGCAAAACTTTTCTTATGTCTCTCCAGTGTTTAGTTAACCTGGTTACCATGTTTGCTGCCGCAGGTACCTCTACCAGAGACGATTGAAAGGGGAAAACTCTGGGTTGATACCCAAAGGCAGCTTGAAAAGGAAAACATTTTAAACAGGAGTGCCATTGTGAATTGTGCGCTAATTCAGCTAGAGGTAGCATCTCACTCCAGTTGTCATGTTCAGCATTAACATAAGTCCTTAGATAGGTCTCTAAATCTTGATTCACCCTTTCTGTTTGGTCATTAGATTGGGGGCGGTATTCAGAAGACAGGGAATTCTTGATACCCTGATGTTTGCAAATAGCCTTCCAGAACAAAGATATGAATCGAGGACCTCTGTCACTAACGATATTGACAGGAATACTGTGTAAACGGATGACATGTTCAAGGATAGAGCCAAGCTTGGGGCAGGCATATGAATGAAGTGTGCTAACTTTGAAAATCTGTCTACTACAACCCAGATGACAGTATTCCCTCTGGAGGCAGGCAAGTCCACAATAAAATCCATACTAATATGGGTCCAGGGAGCACGAGCAACAGGTAATGGTTGCAGAAGACCTTGGGGAACAGATCGAGGCATTTTGATGGCCTCACAAACAGTACAAGCTTTAATAAAGGCTATTACATCCTTCTTTAGGGTAGGCCAACAAACCAGGGATTTCAGGCATAAGAAGATCTGTTTGGCACCAGGATGTCCAGATATCCTCTGTCCATGGGCCCATTGCAAAACTTCTTTACATAATTCTTGAGGAACATGCAACGTATTATACGGAACCGAAAGATTAGAAGGTGCCCGAGATTGAGCAGCCAACAAGTTCCTTAGTAAGATAGTATCCAGTTGAGAAAAAATTTGTTCCGGAGGAGATTGAAGATTCTCGCAAGGGAATTTCGGAGACAGGGCATCGGCCTTGGTGTTCTTAGTACCCGGAATGTACGTTACAACAAAAGTTAAACTGAGTGAAGAATAATGCCCAGCGGGTTTGTCTGGAATTCAGTCTTTGGGCTTTCTCCAAATAGATCAGATTCTTAGGGTCAGTTTGAACCACAACAGGAAGTTCCGTACCTTCTAATAGATGTCTCCATTCAGAGAATGCTAGTTTTATAGCTAAAGCAGCGTACACATGAGCGGAATGTCCGACAGAAAAAGTCAGACGGAAGCTTTTCATCGTCTATTCCGATTGAGTGTGTGCCTCATCAGACCTTTTTTTTCGAAAATTCTGACGGACTTAGAAATGGAACATGTTCTAAATATTTCCAAAGGAACCAATTCCTATCGGGAAAACCGCTCGTCTGTATGCTGTTCAGGCGGACCAAAAACGACGCTTGCTCTGAAGCAAGTACGAGATGGAAGCTATTGACTACTGGCTATTGAACTTCCTTTTTCTAGTCCCATTGTATGTGCTGTACGTCACCACGTTCTGGACGGTCGGACTTTGATCGGACTTTGGTTTGACCGTGTGTAGGCAAGACCGCTTGAATGGAATTCCAACGGAGTTCCATCGGAGAAACCTTCGGAGTTTATTCTGACGGCGAAACCAGTCGTGTGTACGTGGCAATAAAGTTCTCTATTCCCTATGTCATAGTTTTGTGCTGCGACAGAGAATTTCTTGGAGAAAAAGGCGACCGGATGTAGCTTGTTGAAAGTAGGTTCTCGTTGGGATAACACTGCTCCAGCACCTAACTTCAGAGGCATCAACCTCCAAGAAATATTAAGCAGATGGCTGAGGATGGCGGAGAATAGGAGCGGAGCAAAAGGCAGACTTTAGGTGATCAAAAGCTTCCAAAGCTTCAGGAGACCACTGAGAGCATTTGGTCCCTTTTTTAGTGAGGGCAGTGATGGGAGCCAGAATCTTGGAAAAATTCTTGATAAATATTTGATCGTAATTACAAAATCCAATGAAACGCTGTATTTCCATTAAAGTGGAAAGTCTAGGCCATTGTAAAATGGCATTCAGTTTCTGTCAGATAAGGGTACTCACCGAGGCCGAGATGCTGAGAGCGGTAACCTCTTGCGACTAAGCGCACTCCACTCCTGGAGATGGTACAGGGGTGAAGGGCACAAAGAGGCATGAGTCACCAGCAGGCTTGGCAGGTCTTGCGTGAAGGTCACCGGCAGGGAGAGAGCTGTGTAGGACTGGAAGATGCTGAAGCTCAGGAAGGAGGATAAACAGCTGATCCAACAACAGGCCGGGGGTCAAACACCGTTGACTAGTAAGAGTCTCTAGATAGGCAAAACAGTCTAGTGCAAGGACTGTCAGCAGGTCTGTCAGCAGGCTGATGACTAGTACTGAGGATTGATAGCAAAAAGTCCGTAGGCAGGCTGAGGGTCAAACACAGGTGACTGGAAGCAAAGTCTGTGAGCAAGCCAGGGGTCGAGCACTGAAGACAATAGCAAAGTCCAGGAGCAGGCTGAAGGTCAATCACTGGAGACAGGAAGCAATATACGTAGACAGGCCGAGGGTCAAACACAGTAAGCAAGTAGAGAAATCCGAGAGGCAAGCCGGGGGTCAGATGCAGGTAGAGATCAGAGCAGGTCAAAGTCAATCCAGGTCACAACAGTTATCAAGAATCAGGATACCAAGCAGGAACACACAGGGAGCTGAAAGACAAACCAGCAATCTGGCCATGGCACAGAGTGGCTTTTATAGGCCAGTGAGAGGATCATGTTGTGCGCACTATTGCGTACGCGTGTTCGCCGTTACGCTGAATCGCGCATGCGCATTAGCCATTTCGCTGAATTGCACACAAACATTAGCCGTTTAGCCGAATTGCGCAGCGAATTAGCTGTTTCGCTGTATTGTGCCCAGGGATGCGCCGGAGTGCCGCTCTACCGCCCATGTGTGAAGAAAGGCAGCAATATTGGCGAGACTGGTACTTGCCTCTTTCCTGACAGTGCCCCCCCCCCGACGGGCGGCCTCTGGATGCCCAATCTGGACAGTAAGCCCGGGTGTTTCTTGTGGAAGGTTTGGATTAAGCGTGGAGCGTGTAAATTACTTGAAGGTTCCCAAGAATTATCCTCAGGGGGGGTAGCCCTTCCATTTAATCAAGTACTGGAGCTGCTTGCCCTTCTTCCTGCAGTCAATTATAGCTTCTACCTCAAACTCATTCTCGCCATTGATTTAAACCGGAGGAGGAGGTGGTCTTTTTCTTCCTGAAAAAGGGCTAGGAATCACCAGTTTCAGTAGGGGTGCGTGAAACACAGGATGTATCCTATAGGAACTGGGTAAGGCTAATTCAAAAGCCACAGGGTTCACAATTCTTTTGATTTTGAAAGGGACGATGAATTTTGGTCCTAATTTCCGAGAAGGACAAGGTAGCCTAAGGTTGATGGCGGACAGCCAGACTTCATCTCCTACCTTGAAGGCTGGATTTTCCTTTCTTCCCTTGTCATAGTGTCTTTTGTAACTGTCCTGGGCCTTCTGCATGGTTTCCTGAATTTTTTAGAAATTTGACTGGATGGAAGTTATGCGGTCTTGCACAGCCGGAACTGATATTTCAGGGAAGGTATTAGGAAGAAAGGAGGGATGAAACCCGAAGTTAGACCAGAAAGGCGTTTGGTTAGTAGCTGAGTGGATGGAATTATTATAAGCAAACTCCGCATAGGGCAGGAGAGTGGACCAATCATCCTGAGAGCCGGAACAGAAGCAACAAAGATATTGTTCTAACGTTTGATTTGTCCTCTCCATTTGGCCATTACTTTGAGGATGATAAGCTGAAGACAGACTGACTTTAATTCCCAGCGCTTTGCAAAGCTCCCTCCAAAACTTAGAGGTGAAATGAACACCTCTATCGGAGACAATATTATTGGGTACCCCATGATGCCTTACTACTTCCTTGATGAACATATTAGCTGTATCCAAGGCAGAGGGAGTGCCTGTGACAGACCTAGCCGGGAGAGAGACTTTTGAAGGGGACTGTATGCTAGCCTCTTGTCGATCGATCGTGGGTCCTGGCATTTGGGGGAACGGTGCTCTTTGTGAGCTGTATGCCTGGGGACCCTTGAGGTGGTATTACTGTGGATTCGGGTCCTGGTCTCCCAGGACACACAGACTCTGGGGACCCTGGATTTGCCATATTGGAATAGTGACTGATTCATACCGTTGGGACTCCTACTGTTAAATGCTAATGTCATCAGTTCCAGCTACCTGTCTGTTGTCTGCTAAAATGTGTATTGTAAATAAGTCTCTAGTATGGGATCTAAGTGTCATTAGATCCCATTGTTGTTTGTGTTTAATTAACTCTGCTATTGTGATAATGTTGATTGGATTTTCTGAACTACAAGACGGCCAGTCTGGCCTAAAGGTCATGTCTAAGTCATCTAGGCTGTCTAAACGGATTAGTTAATTAGCTCATGTTAATTAGGTTAATTAGGTTACAGCTGTATTGTTAGAGTAATAGGAGTCGGAGGTATGCACCTCCACTTTTAGTGTATAAAAGAGCCTGTATATTGCAATAAAAGAGATTCCTGGTTGAACTTACATACAGCCTGCCTGGTGTTTGTTCTGAGCTATCACAACTGGGTTAGAATGGCACATAGCTGAAGTTCTAATCCCGGAGCATTGGATGACCGAACCATCAGACGTTGCAATCTGATTCTATAGCTGCAGAGGAGTGTCGGGAGAGTGGAACCGAGCGAGCAAGGGGCTTGTTACAGTGCCCACCATGGGGAGAAAGTGTGCCATCTTAGAGAGGCGGTCAATAATGACAAAAATGGTAGAGAACCCTTCAGAGGGTGGTAATTCAACAATAAAGTCCATAGACACTTCCTTCCATGGTCGTTCCGGGATGGGCAGAGGTTTCAGTAGACCCCAAGACTTGACATTTGGCCCCTTGTTTTGCTGACAGGAGATACATGAGGAGACGTAATCCTTGCAGTCCCGTCTCCACCCAGGCCACCAAAAGGAACTAGAGACTAGTTCAGTGGTCTTTAGAGCTCCGAAATGACCTGCCAGTTTGTGATCATGAAAAGTCTCCAGGATCAGAGGTCTTACCTCAAGCGGGACAAAAATTTTATTCCGGGCCCAAAGTAAGTCATCCCATTTCTTCAAAAAGGGCACCTCTGGCTCAGTACAGTGTGTAGAAGCTTGTTTAATGGCGGTTCTGAGGTCAGACTGGGTGATGAGGCAAAAATTTTGCGGGGAAAGGATGGTGCTAGGTTCTGTTATTTGAGGGGATTCTGGGAACATCCGGGAGAGTGCGTCCGCTTTCCCGTTCTTGGAACCAGGTCTGTAAAAAATGTGAAAATTGAATCTGGAGAAGAAGAGTGCCCACCGGGCTTGTCGGGGATTTAGGCACTTGGCTGTTCTGAAATATTCCAAGTTCTTGTGGTCTGTGAAAATCATTATAGAATGGGACGCACCCTCCAACAGATATCTCCATTCCTCCAAGGCGAACTTGATGGCTAATAACTCACGGTCTCCAACACTGTAATTTCTTTCAGGAGGGCTTAGTTTCTGTGAAGCAAAGGCTACTGGATGAAGGAGGGACTTGGGATCCCGTCTCTGAGACAGAATAGCACCTGTAGCCGCCTCTGAAGCGTCTACTTCCAATATGAAGTGTAGTGCGGGGTCTGGATGCTGCAGGATAGGTGCAGAAGTAAACAGGGCCTTCAACTCCTCAAAAGCCTCTTGAGCTTCCTGGGACCACTGAAAATGATTTTGTTGACGGGTCAGCTGGGTAATGGGCGAGACAATGGAAGAAAAATTTTTAATAAATCTTCAATAAAAATTAGCGAAGCCAACGAACCACTGGACACCTTTTTTATCTGCAGGGGCCGGCCATTCTTGAATTGCTTTAACCTTTTCCAGGTCCATTGCGACCCCATCGGTGGAAATAATGAATCCTAGAAATTGAACAACAGTTTTTTCAAATTCACATTTCTCTGCTTTAAGGTAAGGTCCATGTTTTCTGAGGATAGTAAGAACTTTCTTTACATCAGTCTGATGTAGTTCAATGGTAGCACAGAAAATAAGGATGTCATCTAGGTACACAATTACGAAATTATCAAGGTACTCTCGAAAAATGTCATTTACCAAGTATTGAAAGGTGGCCGGGGCATTGCATAACCCAAACGGCATCACCAAGTACTCAAAATGTCCGAATCTGGATCTGAAGACAGTCTTCCACTCGTCACCAGCACGAATCTGGATGAGGTTGTATGCACCACGTAAGTCTAATTTGGAAAAAACGTGTGCAGTTCGGAACCGCTGGAACAACTCTGGAATAAGTGGAAGCGGGTATCTGTTCTTCACTGTTATTTTATTGAGTTCCCTGTAATCAACTCAGGGTCTTAGAGAACCATCCTTTTTTTCGACAAAAAAGATGCCGTCTCCAGCCGGCGAGGAGGATGGGCGGATGAAGCCCTTTTCCAGATTCTCATCGATGTAAACCCGGTGGGCTTCCAATTCAGTCTCGGATAGTGGAAATATGCGCCCATAAGGAATTTCAGAGCCGGGTAAAAGTTCAATAGGACAGTCGTAAGACCGGTGAGGTGGCAAACTGTCGGCTTTTTTCTTGTCAAAAACATCCCTGAATTCAAGGTATACTGGAGGAACATGTTGTCGGGTACCGGTTGCACAGTCAAACAGGAAGCTGGAACTGGGTTTAGACAGTGTTGAGAACAGTAATCCGAGGAAAAAGAAATCTCTTTCTTCCTCCATTTAATCTGGGGATCGTGGGCCTGCAGCCAGGGAAGACCCAAGATGATGGAGACATTGGGGAGCAGATAATGTCAAAACACAAGAGTTCTTGATGGCCGGAATCTGTGGTGGTGAGGATGGGTCTAGTCTCTTGAGTGACGGGTCCTGAACAAGGTAGAGACCCATCAGCCAGGTGGACCTGCTGGAGGCTTTGCTTCTTGTTCAAGAGAGGAATGCGTAGTCTTTGTGCTAGAGATGCATCTAAGAAGCAACTGCAAGCCCCCAAATCAATGATGGCCAGAAGCCGGATTCCCTCTTCTGCCACCTGTAAGGAGACAGGAAGGATGACATGAGTTTGAGCAGGACCAGTGACCTGAGAGTTCATGGTAAACTGGGAGCGTGACTTACTGGGTCTCACGGCACAGTTGCGTAGGAAGTGTCCTGAACCCCCACAATATAGGCACAAATTGGCTTGCCGCCTCCGTTGTCTTTCATCTGGAGTGAGAGGAGATCGGACCAGTCCTAATTGCATGGGCTCACTCTCTGGAGCAGGGACAGCAGAAGGAGCTGAAAATGGAGGATAGGCTGAAGAAGGCTTGGGAAGCATCCAGGTAGGTCGGGAAGACTGAAAGTGCTCGCAGCGCCGTTCACGCATGCGCCTGTCCAGTTTGATGGCCAATTGGATTAATTCCTCCAGAGTAGTTGGAGTCTCGACCCAAGCCAGCTAATCCTTAAGAGTCTCAGAAAGACCCTGACGGTATTGGTACTTTAGGGCAGCTTCGTTCCATGCTGTATCAGCTGACCATTTTCGGAAGTCTACCGTGTAGTCTTCTACTGGTCTTTTCCCTTGGGAGAGGGTGTGTAGGATGGCTTCAGCTGTGGCGGTGCGCTAGGGGTCATCATACAATTGAGACATAGATTCAAAGAAAGTGTCCAGTGAGTTCAGTATAGGGCTTCTTTGCTCCATAAGGTTATGAGCCCAAGCCTGCGGCTCTTCGGATAATAAGGAGATTACAAATCCTACTTTTACAACTTCTGTAGAAAAAGTTCTGGGTTAGAGGGCCAGGTACAAGTAGCAGGCATTCTTGAAAGGTCTGAATTTCTTCTGGTCACCAACAAATCGCTCAGGTGTAGGAACCCTGGGTTCAGGGAGGGCCATTACCACGGTAGAGCTGGTCTGTGCCTGAGGCGAGGTGACTCCAGAAGAAGGTATAGGAGCTGCGGCAGCTGGAGCAGGCAACCCGGACAGATGCTGGAGACGACCCTCCATTTGGACATAACCCTCCTGCAATTTCTGGACGACTTGTGTGAGGGCTGCAACCTGCTGGCACAGGGCCTCCAGAGGAGAACCCGCTCTGTCGGCCTCTGACATGGCTGGTTTGTTCTGTCAGATAAGGGTACTCACCGAGGCCGAGATGCTGAGAGCGGTAACCTCTTGCGCCTAAGCGCACTCCACTCCTGGAGATGGTACAGGGGGTGAAGGGCACAAAGAGGCACGAGTCACCAGCAGGCTGGGCAGGTCTTGCGTGAAGGTCACCTGCAGGGAGAGAGCTGTGCAGGACTGGAAGATGCTGAAGCTCAGGAAGGAGGATAAACAGCTGATCCAACAACAGGCTGGGGGTCAAACACCATTGACTAGTAAGAGTCTCTAGATAGGCAAAACAGTCTAGTGCAAGGACTGTCAGCAGGTCTGTCAGCAGGCTGATGACTAGTACTGAGGATTGATAGCAAAAAGTCCGTAGGCAGGCCGAGGGTCAAACACAGGTGACTGGAAGCAAAGTCTGTGAGCAAGCCAGAGGTCGTGCACTGAAGACAATAGCAAAGTCCAGGAGCAGGCTGAAGGTCAATCACTGGAGACAGGAAGCAATATCCGTAGACAGGCCGAGGGTCAAACACAGTAAGCAAGTAGAGAAGTCCGAGAGGCAAGCCGGGGGTCAGATGCAGGTAGAAATCAGAGCAGGTCAAGGTCAATCCGGGTCACAACAGGTGATCAAGCATCAGGATACCAAGCAGGAACACACAGGGAGCTGAAAGACAGACCAGCAATCTGGCCATGGCACAGAGTGGCTTTTATAGGCCAGTGGGAGGCTCATGTTGTGCGCGCTATTGCGTACGCGCGTTCGCCGTTACGCTGAATCACGCACGTGCATTAGCCGTTTCCCTGAATTGCACACAAACATTAGCCGTTTAGCTGAATTGTGCACGCGCATTAGCCGTTTCGCTGTATTGTGCCCAGGGATGCGCCAGAGTGCTGCTCTACCGCGCATGTGTGAAGGAAGGCAGTGATATTGGCGAGACTGGTACTTGCCTCTTTCCTGACAGTTTCTTGGAATCCATCTGGAATCCTTCTGATTAAATTATATAACCTAAGAAAGGTATTTCTGATTGTTCAAAGGAGCACTTGGAAAGTTTGGCGTACAACCTATGATCTCTTAAATGTTAGAGAACAGTGCGAACATGGCAACGATGATGCTTTGAATCTTTAGAGTGAATGAATATATCATCTAGGTAGACGATAACAAAAGAGTCAAATAGATCCCTGAAAATATCATTCACGAACTTCTGGAATACGGCAGGGGCATTGCAAAGTCCAAATGGCATCACATGACACTCATAATGCCTCCTTCTAGTATTAAAAGCTGTCTTCCAGTCATCTCCTGCTTTGATTCTAATGAGATTATATGCAGAACTAAGGTCCAGTTTGGTAAAGATCTTTGATCCTTGGACACAGTCAAACAGCTCAATAATTAAAGGGAGCTGATACTGGTTTTTTACAGTAATACGGTTAAGAGCTCTGAAGTCAACGCAGGGTCTAAGTCCTCCATCTATTTTCTCCACAAAAAACAAACCCTGCTCCCACAGGAGAAGAGGAAGGTCGGATGAAACCCTTCTTTAGACTGTCTTCAATGTATTCCTCCATTGCCTTTGTCACCGCAAGGTTAAGAGGATAGGTTCTCCCCTTAGGAAGGGGAGAACCGGGAAGCAATTCAATTGCACAGTCGTAAGGGCGGTGTGGAGGGAGCCCCTCTGCTTCTTTTTCAGAAAATACATCAGCAAACTCAGCAAAGGCATCAGGTAACTCAGGGTCTGAAGACATCTCATAAATGGACACTTTATTACGTATTATCTTTTGGAGACAGTGGACATGACAGGAGGTGCTCCAGGCAGAAATTTGACCAGAGGACCAGTCAATGGATGGGTTATGTTTACATAACCAAGGGAACCCAAGAAATACTGGGTGTTTAGGAGACAGGGTGATGTCAAATGATAAAACTTCTAGATGCAGAACACCCAACCGGACAGAGAGAGGCTTAGATTCATGAGTAATAAGTCCATCACCAAGAGGTTCTCCACCAAGTGTAGTTACACAGAACGGAAGGTTTTTAGAAACAGTAGGTATCTGAAGTCTTTTAACCAGTGCTGCATCTAGAAACACACCACCAGCACCAGAATCTAAAAACGCTACTGTGGAATAGAACTGATCATTCCAGGACAAGGAAATTGGAACTAATGCCTCGTACACACGATCGCACATTCTGACAACAAAATCCATGTTTTTTTTCCGACGGATGTTGGCTCAAACTTGTCTTGCATACACACGGTCACACAAAGTTGGTTGGAAATTCCGAATGTCAAGAACGTGGTGACGTACAACACATACGATGGGACTAGAAAAGGGAAGTTCAATAGCCAGTGCGCCACCCTTTGGGCTCCTTCTGCTAATCTCGTGTTTATCTTGTGTTAGTAGAAGTTTGGTGAGTGACGATTCACGCTTTTCAGACTTGTGCTTTTCCGATCATTACTGCTCTTCAGTTTGTGCTTGTGGGTTCATATCTGTTCTTCAGTGCGTGTAGTCAGTTCGCATTTGTTTGTCAGTGCGTATTATTATTATAGTACGTATTTGATTACCAGTGCGTTCTTGTCCGCTCGTTTCTGATTTTCAGCTCGCTCTTCTCAGGCCTTGCTGTTTTTCAGTGCTTTCTGTTCGTTCCGACCAGCCGACCGTTTTGAAGCCATGTTGCAGGTACGTACTTGTAGAGTTCATGCTGTGCAGGGGCTTGGTGTTGGGGTTCTTACTTTGACTCAAGTCCAGTCCATGAACAGGGCGAGGAGGAGTTCATGGACGAAGAATTGGTTGCTCCAGCGTGACCAATTCTCTCATATGCCTTTGTTGCAGGAGATCCAGGAGATTAATCTTGATGATTTCAGGAATTATCTCCGGATGACGGACCCCGTTTTTCACCATTTGTTGGCTTTGCTGTCCCCTTATATTACGAAGCAGGACACCTGCATGCGACAAGCCATCACTCCCGAGCAGAGGCTAGTCGCCACGTTGCTGTACTTGGCGATGGGGAGAAGTCTGCAGGACATCAAGTTCTCGACAGGCATCTCCCCCCAGGCTCTGGGGAACATTATTCCAGACACCTGTTCTGCCATCATTCAGGTCCTGCAGAAGGACTACATTAAGGTAAGATTTCTCCTTTAACATCACATTCTATGTATTTAATGTTTGTTAATGTATTGTATTTCTTTCATCATTCCCTAATTACCATGATTGTAATATGCTGTGAATGTGCTCTTTGTCCTAATGCATGCTGGAAGTTTTTAATGCTCCTTTTTTGTCCTTCATGCATATTTGCCTTCACAAACCTCCCCAGCATGCTATCCTGGGCCCATACACACCTAGCCTAGTTACTTAACAATGTATTTTGTCAGCTCCATAGTAGTGCTGCACCCTAAACACCCCCTAAAATGTGTAAAAATGTTATTTGTGTGCTTAAACTCATGCAGAGTACCAGAGGCTTTTTTTGGGTCCCAAAATCATTTGGAACCCTCCCTCCCCCCAACCGCTAAGTCAACCAATACCAATCCTCTATCTGCTGACTTTGCCCAACCCATACACACTATACCTACCTCTTTTGTGGTCATATTTATGGATGAATTCCCCAAAGCATGTAGTGAAAGGGCCTGCCTGAATACTTTCAAATGGTACTATAAGAGGTAGTGTGGGAGAAGAGTGGCGCTGTCCTAAAAATGTTTATTGGTAAATGAATTACAAACTTTTATTCATTACCATAATTGCTTGTATAGGCTGTCTCCTTAATTGTACCTAAGTATGGTCATATCTCAACCAGTAACTTTGTGTGTGTGAATCCCAAATAATAAACCGAAAATAATAAACCAAAAATTAAGTGAAAAATTAAGGATTGAAATCTTATTACCCTATTATCAGAGAGTGCTTGTTATATTTAAATTGCCATAGATAATGTGAAAAAAAGACCATTAATACTTTTAAAAATAGATAAAATAAAATAAAATTAAAAATTAAAAAATTGACCCCAAGATTCAAAAGTATTGTGACACTAAAACATCCTATAAAGTGCAGTATAAAAAGTGTTTCATATAATCAAATTGACATGAATAATGTGAATATGAAAAAAGTTGCTTTAAAAATTAGATAAATTAACAAATTACCCCAAGGTTCAAAAGTATTGTGACACTAAAAATAATCTTTTAGGTGAAGGAATGTGTGATAAATACGGGGTGTCAGTGTGAGAGGGTGTTTAGAAACTCAAAATAAGTTAATTCGGTACTTTATATAGATATTATTTGAAAGTCATCCCAAACTCCAAAACTATTGGGACAGTATGGCACCTTATCAAGGGCAAACTGCCTATTACATATAAATATAATTATAAATACAAAGTGTCAGTGCCAGATTCTATTGTGATTCTCAGAGGAATTGTTGGTATACCCACAAAATAAAAATTAAATTGAGATAATCCACAAGGCAAGTCGCATGAGAATAGTGAAACTCTTATATTATGTCAGCAATTGCAATAGGGATTTATAAATTATTTTGTCCGTTTAAAACCAGAAAATTGCCTCCAGCCGGACAATATAATTAACTGAGTTCAGTATATGCAATTCATCAACCACAGGAACAAAAAGCAGTGACTTCTGTGTGTAGTTCAAACAGTGACTCGAGGTGCTCACCCCCCGTGCTCCCCCACTCACCAGAAAGAAACACCCCTACAGGGGTACCGAGCGATAGAGTGGGTGCCTTTGGGGATGGGTGTGGATCATTCCAGTACTATTACTGTTCCTCAGGTCTGTATGGTTCCTCCGCTGATTGCAGATAAAAACATGCGTTCCAGGAAACCAGGTTCCTCCACTGCTTGCCAGTTACTAACTGTTAGACTCTCCAGTCCACCCAGAGAAAGAAAAAACAGGGGCTTCCTTCCTGAAGTATGTCCTAGTTTATTGGTGCATATAGTAATAGCAAAGTCCATACAATAGAACAGGTATACTATATATTATAAATCGAAAAAGCGCTGTGTGAAACCAGCTGGATATACCGGCTTGGTTCTCTTGCTCCGAAGGGACTTAACCTGGATATAGACCTAAATTGCTATATAGCCAACCCCTAAAACAGTCAAAAATACATAAGGCGGGGTTTTAGGTGAGGTAAATACTCATTGTCATTGGATATTAGGATAAGCCCACTTCCCCCCCCCCCCTTTTTTTGGGTATAAAGGCATCCCCTTTTCTTTCCATATGAGCCATTGCCCTGGATAGGGAATTTTTGGGGAATTTTTTGAGAAAAATTTTTTGGAGAATTTTTTTTTTTTTTTTTTTAATGATAAGGTTTCTGTTTTAATATAATGGATGCTCCCCCATTCCATTATAATTCTCCATTATAATTCTCTATGTGGAATTTCAGTTTTACCCTTAATATACATGTTTTTACCTATAATATTCCCCCTATCTAGATTATTCTGTTTCTACTGATATAATGCATTTGATAGCAAAAACAATATTATCCACTATTTTCGCATACATTCCCCTCCCCCTAGTTTATGGGTATATGACAATAAGCGATATATTTAAATTTATGAGCACTTCATATTTTATATATTTTTTATATTTTATATATTTTTAAGGTTACATAATAAAATGATGTTTAATGTATTTTTAATGTATTTCTAATGTAATTTTAATTTATTTTTTTTATAATTTTGTAATCTTTATTATAAAATTTTTATGTATGGTACTCATAATTAATCCTTCAATTCCAATTTTAAATTAATCTAATAAAAGAATTCTAAATTAATTTATTGAATTATACTAATAATATATCCAGGACATCTATAATATTATTACATAATTAAAAGCCTGGGTATTTCAATATAAAAAGCCCTTAAACAAATGGCTATACCGAGTGTAAACAACAAGACAAGTTAAACTGGTAATTGAAGGATTTTACTTTGGTGGATACCGTCTATTACTGTGAATACTTTGTAATGTGTACTGCTGTGTATAAGGAAGTCTCAGCGACTCCACCACATCCCCACCCCCCGAGCGATATTACCATAATTAAGGGAGGAGATGTGAGAGCCGTCTGACTATATCAATGTGTGAAGCGTAGGCGTCGACACCGTCTTTGAAAACGTCCTATGACGAAACGCGTAAGGCGTAGTCACGCTCACACGTCATACCCGGAAGTGGTACGCTGGAACGCAAGGTGGAACGCATGCTCGTTTCTTGTTCCTGGTTCCATCCTTGCACACAGCGCTTTTTTGATTTATAATAAATAGTATACCTGTTCTATTGTATGGACTTTGCTATTACTATATGCACCAATAAACTAGAACATACTTCACAAAGGAAGCCCCTGTTTTTTCTTTCTCTGGGTGGACTGGAGAGTCTAACAGTTAGTAACTGGCAAGCAGTGGAGGAACCTGGTTTCCTGGAACGCATGTTTTTATCTGCAATCAGCGGAGGAACCATACATACCTGAGGAACAGTAATAGTACTGGAATGATCCACACCCATCCCCAAAGGCACCCACTCTATCGCTCGGTACCCCTGTAGGGGTGTTTCTTTCTGGTGAGTGGGGGAGCACGGGGGGTGAGCACCTCGAGTCACTGTTTGAACTACACACAGAAGTCACTGCTTTTTGTTCCTGTGGTTGATGAATTGCATATACTGAACTCAGTTAATTATATTGTCCGGCTGGAGGCAATTTTCTGGTTTTAAACAGACAAAATAATTTATAAATCCCTATTGCAATTGCTGACATAATATAAGAGTTTCACTAGTCTCATGCGACTTGCCTTGTGGATTATCTCAATGTAATTTTTATTTTGTGGGTATACCAACAATTCCTCTGAGAATCACAATAGAATCTGGCACTGACACTTTGTATTTATAATTATATTTATATGTAATAGGCAGTTTGCCCTTGATAAGGTGCCATACTGTCCCAATAGTTTTGGAGTTTGGGATGACTTTCAAATAATATCTATATAAAGTACCGAATTAACTTATTTTGAGTTTCTAAACACCCTCTCACACTGACACCCCGTATTTATCACACATTCCTTCACCTAAAAGATTATTTTTAGTGTCACAATACTTTTGAACCTTGGGGTAATTTGTTAATTTATCTAATTTTTAAAGCAACTTTTTTCATATTCACATTATTCATGTCAATTTGATTATATGAAACACTTTTTATACTGCACTTTATAGGATGTTTTAGTGTCACAATACTTTTGAATCTTGGGGTCAATTTTTTAATTTTTTATTTTATTTTATTTTATTTTATCTATTTTTAAAAGTATTAATGGTCTTTTTTTCACATTATCTATGGCAATTTAAATATAACAAGCACTCTCTGATAATAGGGTAATAAGATTTCAATCCTTAATTTTTCACTTAATTTTTGGTTTATTATTTTCGGTTTATTATTTGGGATTCACACACACAAAGTTACTGGTTGAGATATGACCATACTTAGGTACAATTAAGGAGACAGCCTATACAAGCAATTATGGTAATGAATAAAAGTTTGTAATTCATTTACCAATAAACATTTTTAGGGCAGCGCCACTCTTCTCCCACACTACCTCTTATATCTATTCAATTAGACCCCTTAGGGGAACTAATTAGGGAGGGGCTGCAGCTCATACAGTGTCTGAAGCGCGGATTTATTTACTTAATTTCAAATGGTACTGTTTAACTTTTTTTTCTCCTATTATCTTGATAAGTAATTGCAGAATGTAAACACATGCTTCAATTAGGACAGTGTGTATTTCTATTTTTGTATTATGACACTTCTTTCCTGACCAGTGGGCTGCCAATAGTGTAAGTAAGGAGGGGCTGGCCAAAGTAAAACACATTATTTATGCATTCAGCTCTCAATGAAGTGGAGAGGGTTGCCTGTCCAAAACATCCCTCTCCCCTAAAATGTTTACAATGGGCCATCAGAGGGGGGGAGGAATCTGATAAGTGGACCTTATACTTTTGTCTTTAATACTCCTTCAAATAAATATTATACTGATGTTGGCCAAGAATGTGTGTCTAATCTGCCTGCAATGTTTATGTGCAAAATGACTAATTTTTTGTTCTTGTTTGACTCCACAGTTTCCTTCAATGCCACAGGGATGGCAGACTGTGGCATCCCACTTTGCTGATCATTGGGACTTTCCCAACTGTGGAGGGGCAATTGATGGAAAACACGTCCACATAGTCCCACCCCCCAAACTCGGGGTCATACTATTACAACTATAAGGGGTTTAATAGTATTGTGATGTTGGCGCTGGTGTCGGTGACATATGAGTGAGTTCCTCTATGTGGACGTGGGGAAGAATGACCGGATGTCGGATGGTGGAGTCATCGCCCAGACCGAGTTCTAAAGGCAGAGTGGTAGCTTGGGATTGCACCTCCGGAAGAGAATGTGGAAGGATTCCTTTTTGTGTTTGTTGCTGATGAAGCATTTGGTCTGGGTGAACACCTGATGTGGCCGTTCCCGATGAGGACCCTCACCCCGGAGCAGAGGGTTTTTAATTACCAGCTGGCCAGAGCCAGAAGAGTGGTGGAGAATGCTTTCAGGATAATGGCCAGCCGGTTCCACCTATTCCTCACTGCAATTAACATGGGGGAAAATAAACTTAATCACATAATTCTTGCCTGCTGCATTTTACATAACTTTTTGCACAAAAATGCAGCAAACTATGTGGCCTCAGTTGGCTCTGAGGCCGGATTCTTACCGGATCCAACACTGACGGCTCTTGAAGCTGGCCATCCTGACTTGCCCCCCCAAAGCGCCTGTGAAGTTCGCCAAAAGTATCTAGAGTATTTTGCCGGTAGGGGGGCCATTGATATGTCACCAAATGTCTGAAACATTTTTTAAATAAATATCTTTTTGGAACAGAAATAATATTTCATTTGATTTACTGCTTGGATTTCTTTTAGCTGTCTCCTAGGTTCTCCAATGGGCTTTTTTTTTGGCCTTTTTCTTCAATAGTGCAAACGTAATTTATTTGATACATGAGGTGACAATCTCTTCAGCAAAATATTATGTTGTGGGTCTGCTACACACACACACCTTGTTTTTGTTGTTAATGTCTGTAATGCATTAATGATAAAGATATTCATCATTTTTAGTACCATGAATGAGATTTGTGGATTCACGAAAATATAAACCACTGTGGGTGTTATTTACTAAAGGCAAATCCACTTTGCAATACAAGTGCACTTCAAAAGTACACTTGAAACTGCACTGAAAGTGCACTTGTAGTGCAAAGTGGATTTGCCTTTAGTAAATAACCACCATTGTCACTGTAAACACCAACTTACTCCAAAAACTGCTATTGAGCATTGAAAGAAGAAGCCACGCATTGTTGAGTAGAAAGCATTTTACTCAAAGCACATTCATATGTGCATTTATAAAAGGGTTTTTGAACAAACCAACATCTTTGGTGTTTAACATGTTTTGTCACATTAGAAATAGCCTTTTTTTGGTTAAACAGGCATGTTTCAAAACATAACATACACAACTCAGGAACTGACAAAGTTCAACTTTGATAAATTGAAAGCAATATGAGACATTATTATGTCCAAACTGTGTTGATATTGCCTTCATCAGATGGGGTGATGTCACCCCTGTAAAAGCCAAATTTTGAAGATGCACACAAATTGGGATTCAAACTGGGGATTTCCCTCCTGATCCCAAGCCTAATGTCAACATGTGCTAGCTCCCATCATGGGGGATCAATGGATGTGTTTTGGGGGGTGCAATCACTTCCTCTCACCTACTTGAGTTTGGAGGAAGGGGTTGCACCCACAAAACGCGTACATTGATATCCCTTGATGGCAGATAGCACGTGTTGACACACTTGGGTTGATTTACTAAAGGCCAATAGACTGTGCACCTTGGAAAGTGCAATTGCACTCTGCAAGTGCAGTTGCTCCAGAGCTTAGTAAATGAGGTAAAGCTT